>NC_041221.1:150758245-150759604 GCF_002837175.3 Physeter macrocephalus | reverse complement strand
GTGTCTCCCTCCCACCCTCCCTATCCCACCCTCTAGGTGGTCACAAAGCTGATCTCCCTGTGCTATGTAGCTGCTTCCCACTAGCTAGCTATTTTACACTTGGTAGTGTATATATGTCAATGTTACTCTGTCACTTCGGCCCAGCTTACACTTCCCCCTCAACGTGTCCTCAAGTCCATTCTTAGCTGCTTCCCACTAGCTCGCTATTTTACACTTGGTAGTGTATATATGTCAATGTTACTCTGTCACTTCGGCCCAGCTTACACTTCCCCCTCAACGTGTCCTCAAGTCCATTCTCTACATCTGTATCTTTATTCCTGTCCTGCCCCTAGGTTCATCAGAACCATTTTTTTTTGAATCCATATATAAGTGTTAGCATACACTATTTGTTCTTCTTTTTCTGACTTACTTCACTATGTATGACAGACTCTAGGTCCATCCACCTCACTACAAATAACTCAATTTCTTTTCTTTTTATGGCTGAGTAATATTCCATTCTATATATGTGCCACATCTTCTTTATCCATTTGTCTGTCAATGGAAACAGATTGCTTCCATATTCTGGCTACTGTAAATAGTGCTGCAATGAACACTGTAGTTTGTACATGAGTCCTTTTGAACTATGTTTTTTTCAGGGTATATGCCCAGTAGTGGGATTGCTGGGTCATATGGTAGTTCTATTTTTAGTTTTTTAAGGAACCTCCAGACTGTTCTCCATAGTGGCTGTATCAATTTACATTCCCACCAACAGTGTAGGAGGGTTCTCTTTTCTCCACACCCTCCCCAGCATTAATTGTTTGTAGATTATTTTGATGATGGCCATTCTGACCAGTGTGAGGTGATACCTCCTTGTAGTTTTGATTTGCATTTCTCTAATGATTAGTGATGCTGAGCATGCTTTCATGTTTGTTGGCAATCTGTATATCTTCTTTGGAGTAATGTCAATTTAGATCTTCTGCCCATTTTTGGATTGGGTTGTTTGTTTTTTTAATATTGAGCTGCATGAGCTGCTTGTATATTTTGGAGATTAATCCTTTATCAGTTGCTTCGTTTGCAAATATTTTCTCCTATTCTGAGGGTTGTCTTCTCAATTTGTTTATGGTTTCCTTTGCTGTGGAAAAGCTTTTAAGTTTCATTAGGTCCCATTTGTTTATTTTTGTTTTTATTTCCATTTCTCTACGAGGTGGGACAAAAAGGATGTTGCTGTGATTTATGTCAAAGAGTGTTCTTCCCATGTTTTCCTCTAAGAGTTTTATAGTGTCTGGCCTTACATTTAGGTCTTTAACTGATTACTGTAGCTTTCTAATGTAGTCTGATGTCAGGGAGCCTGATTCCTCCAGCTCCGTTTTTCTTTCTCAA
>NC_041221.1:150733857-150757403 GCF_002837175.3 Physeter macrocephalus | reverse complement strand
TTTTCACAATGTTGATTCTTCCAATCCAAGAACATGGTATATTTCTCTATCTGTTTGCATCATGTTTAATTTCTTTCATCAGTGTCTCATAGCTTTCTGCATACAGGTCTTTTGTCTCCTTAGGTAGGTTTATTCCTAAGTATTTTATTCTTTTATTTGCAATAGTAAATGGGAGTGTATTCTTAATTTCTTTTTCAGATTTTTCATCATTAGTGTATGGGTGTTGAATTTTGTTGAAAGGTTTTTCTGCATCTATTGAGATTATCATATGGTTTTATCCTTCAGTTTGTTAATATGAGGTATCACATTGATTGATTTGCGTATATTGAAGAATCCTTGCATTCCTGGGTAAACCCCACTTGATCATGCTGTATAATCCTTTTAATGTACTGTTGGATTCTGTTTGCTAGAATTTTGTTGAGGATTTTTACATCTATGTTCATCAGCGATATTGGTCTGTAGTTTTTTTGTGACATCTTTGTCTGGTTTTGGTATCAAGGAGACGGTGGCCTCGTAGAATGAGTTTGGGAGTGTTCCTCCCTCTGCCATATTTTGGTATTTTGTTGAGGATTTTTACATCTATGTTCATCGGTGATATTGGGCTGTAGTTTTTTTGTGACATCTTTGTCTGGTTTTGGTATCAAGGAGATGGTGGCCTCGTAGAATGAGTTTGGGAGTGTTCCTCCCTCTGCCATATTTTGGAAGAGTTTGAGAAGGATAGGTGTTAGCTCTTCTTTAAATGTTTGATAGAATTCACCTGTGAAGCCACCTGGTCCTGGGCTTTTGTTTGTTGGAAGATTTTTAATCACAGTTTCAATTTCAGTGCTTGTGATTGGTCTGTTTATATTTTCTATTTCTTCATGTTCTGCAGTGTCAGTTGTTACTTCTCCTTTTTCATTTCTAATTCTGTTGATTTGAGTCTTCTCCCTTTTTTTCTTGATGAGTCTGGCTAGTGGTTTATCAATATTGTTTATCTCCTCACAGAAACAGCTTTTATTTCTATCGATCTTTGCTATTGTTTCCTTGATTTCTTTTTCATTCATTTCTGATCTGATCTTTATGATTTCTTTACTTCCGCTAACTTCAGGATTTTTTTTGTTCTTCTTTCTCTCATTGCTTTAGCTGTAAGGTTAGGTTGTTTATTTGAGATGTTTCTTGAGGTAGGATTGTATTGCTGTAAACTTTCCTCTTAGAACTGCTTTTGCTGCATCCCATAGGTTTTGGGTCATCGTGTTTTCATTGTCATTTGTTCCTAGGTATTTTTTGACTTCCTCTTTGATTTCTTCAGTGATCCCTTGGTTATTTATTAGCATATTGTTTAGCCCCCATGTGTCTGGAGTTATTACATTTTTTTCCTGTAATTGATATCTAGTCTCATAGTACTGTGGTTGGAAAAGATACTTGATACGATTTCAATTTTCTTAAATTTACGAAGGCTTGCTTTATGACCCAAGATATGATCTATCCTGGAGAATGTTCCTTGAGCACTTGAGAAGAAAGTGTGTTCTGTTGTTTTCGGATGGAAAGTCCTATAAATATTAATTAAGTCCATCTTGTTTAATGTATCATTTAAAGTTTGTGTTTCCTTATTTATTTTCATTTTGGATGATCTGTCCATTGGTGAAAGTGGGGTGTTAAAGTCCCCTACTATGATTGTGTTACTGTCGATTTCCCCTTTTATGGCTGTTAGTATTTGCCTTATGTATTGAGGTGCTCCTATGTTGGGTGCATAAATATTTACAATTGTTATATCTTCTTCATGGATCGATCCCGTGATCATTATGTAGTGTCCTTCTTTGTCTCTTATAATAGTATTTGCCTTATGTATTGAGGTGCTACTATGCTGGGTGCATAAATATTTACAATTGTTATGTCTTCTTCTCGGATTGATCCCTTGATCATTATGCAGTGTCCTTCTTTGTCTCTTGTAATAGTCTTTATTTTAAAAAGTCTATTTTGTCTGATAGCAGAATTGCTACTCCAGCTTTCTTTTTATTTTCATTTGCATGGAATATCCTTAAATTGTTGCCTACCATAGTACAAAATGTGATTAAAGTCCTATCCCTTTATTTCAATCAGTTTTTGCAACATAAGCTATTGACTTCTTTATATATTAAAAAGTGACACTCTTCAGAAAATTTTCCAAATAACAGCTGTTAAATGGCTTAGATAAATATGTGGAAGGTATGAAATTCCAGGAAGAGGGAATAAATTGAGTAAAGTAAAAAAAAAAGATAAAAGTATGGACAAACTCAGAGGCATATATTTCATGTTACAGAATCACTCAGTATAGATTTTAAAGCAATATTTTTCCTGTTTAAAACATTATTTAAAGAACTGATATTATTTCATAGTTGTCAATAGCTGAAGAGTCTGAGATTTCACCTGACTTGCAAGCTAATAAGGTAGCCTGAAAAACACATGCTATTCCTTGTCAGAGACAGGAGACTTTCACTGATGGCACAGCAAGGAGCATAAGCATCGTCATACCACTGTCAATTTCCCTCACCCCAAATCCCATGGGTGGGAGGGGGCAACATAGATGGGTCCAGATGGATGTCTGCAAATGCAGTGGCTTGTGTTACAGGACAGAAACCCTGAACTTAAGGAACCCAAATCATCTTTAATGTGCTGCAACTTGCCTGTCCTTTGCTCTGGGGGGAGATAGTTATTATACTGGAGAGTAAGCCTGGCTGCCCTATGTTCTGGAGGAGACATCTTCTTTATTTCCTAAAGCTGTTCACCATATAAACATCCTTGAGAAGAGCGTTTGGAACAAAAGGCAGCTAGTGCCTCACTCACAAGACACGCAGAAACACAAGAGACCCAAGAGAATTGTCTCCCACCAACAGTAACAGAAAACCTAAATGAAAATAGTACAGTCTGACTTATTAAACTGTGGATATTTAATTTCCCTTCAAATAGAACTCCTACCATATCAGAAAGAGAAGCTGTATAAAGTCAATTTGACTCTGGAGCTTCCTGAAGGATAAGATGCAAAACGCTTATTGCTTTTTTTTTTTTAAACTGAGAATCATTTTCCAAAGAAAGTTAGATTCTTTTGGCTTTGGTTTCACTAGGTTGAGTCTCAATACATTTCTTCCTGAGTTTGTTTGGGGATGACTTAGGGAGGGAAAATATCCACATTTTTGCTGGACCATTTACTTGATGTGTAGGTAGAATTTATGGTAAAGGGGTTCATGGAGAGAAGGATGTTGAGCTGAGAAATGAGCTGTTAAAAGGATGGGAAACATAGATCTGTAGTTTCAAGAGAGGAAAGCTAACCCCAAGCAGAGGGTCACTGGAATGAATGAAGCAAATTTTAGCCACCCAGCCCTTAAACACTGTTTTAAACAATAGCTGAAGCGCTAGGTCAACATTTCATTACTAACAGTACCCTGTAATACCCAACACAGATGCAACTAGACCCAGAAAATGATCAGGAAATTTCAACTGGATGATAAAAACTTTACCTGCATATGCCTCATACATAAATAAGGCAAAGAGAGGAGCAAGATCATTGAAATTCTTGAGAATCAAATCATAGAAACAACCCTAATAGCAATATAATCTCAAAAAGAAGGGAAAAAAAAGGCTGCATTGTTCCTATGGATTTCCCATCACTTATCTGAAATTTTTTTGGATTTTACCATTTTGTAAAAGTATAAAGAACTTGGAGTGAATTTATTTAATTCCTTATTTAAAAAACAAACAAGCACAGTCAATGCATGGAGACGCTATCATTTTTAGCTTTCTTTGTAAACATAAATGACAATATTGGTTATCACATGTGTCCAAGTTCTCAAATTCTAGAGGGTACTAGAAAGCCTACGACTCTGTTCTTCGAGGGCAGAATGTATGATCAAAGCAAAGCATCATTTAAAAAAGAAAATCTGGGTAAGTCCCCTTTTAAATCTCTTCAGATACTTTCCATTTCACCGAGGATGATGACCTAACTCCTTTAAAGCACGCCTGGGTCCTTTAACCATCCGGTCTTCCCTGAGTATCCCTGTCTCACTTCCTCTCTCTATATTTAGCCCCTATCCCCAGTTAGATGATTTTGAGCAAAGAAGTGATATGATCTGACTTTGACTCAAATATAACAAATATAAACAGTCACTTGTGGAGGCAGGAAGATGAGTTAGCAGGTGACTGCGCTATGCAGGCAAGAGAGGGCGGCAGGATGGGGGTAAGAGGGCAGTAGTCGACAATGATGAGAAGTGGTCAGATGCTGGATATCATTTTTAAGAGAGAAGCAACGGGATTTTCTGACCAATTGGATGTAAAACATGAAAGCAAGAGGTTTTTTGTTTTGTTCTGTTTTGTTTTCCTGAGCACCTGGAAGAATGGAATTATCACTTACTGAGACAGGAAAGACTACAGGAATTCAGGTTTGGTGGAAAATCAAGAATTCAGAGTTAGTATTTAAGATATCAGACATCCAACAGGGAGAGTGAGTAACTACACAGGCGTACCAATCTGGAGTTCGGGAGAAATGTCCTGGGCTAAAGTGAGTCATCAGCATGGAGATGGTATTTAAAACCATGAAACTGGATGAGATTATCCAGGGAATGATTGAAGATAAGGTCCCAGCGTTGAGTCCTGGGGCATAACAACGATTAGAAGGGCAGGGAGATAAGAAAGAGCCAAAGACATGGAGAAGGAGAGCCAGCAGACTAGGAGGGGAATCTAGAGAAAGGGCACCTGAAGGGAAGAAAGATTTTTAAGAATGAGGGAGTCATCTACAATGTCACATGCTGCTGATAGATGTAGTAAGAAAAGGACTAGAAACACTGACCATTGGATATGTCAATGTGGAAGTGAGGGGCAGATCCAGGTTTTGTGGGGTCCAAGGTTTATATAATTTGGAGACTGTCTTTGAGAGAAAGCATATAACTTAGGGCTATGGTCCTGAAAGGGCCTGTGAAAATGAGAATCACTGAAGTGTAAGCTTCATTAGTTTCAGGGTAAATTCACGTCTGGTGATGGTCACTGATGACCGTGGAAAGTGTTCTCTGGAGTGGAGGGAGAAAGCCTTGCTCCCTGGAGGGGAGCAAGGAAAAATGGGAGGACAGAGAGGAGAGACCTTTTCAAGGAGCTTTCCTATGGAGTGGGGGGAAGAAATGGGGTAGCCAGGAGTAATATAGAGGTCAAGGAAAGGTTTCTTCTATTTCTTCTCTTTTGTTTTTCTTGGCTAGGAGATGAGAGTATATTTGACCACTTATAGGGATAATTCAGAGGGAAAAAGCTGAAGATACAGGGGACAGGTGGTCAATTGTTGGACTAATATCATCGAATAGGAGCAAGGGGACGGGATCCACTGCAGGAGCAGAGGGGCTGCTTTAATGAGAAGCATGGACAGTTGACCCCGGTAACTGGAGGGAGGCAGGTGAAAAACACACAAGTAGACGTAGCGGTTGAAATGTGTGGACATTCTCTTTTGATTGCATCTGTTTTTTTTTTTTATATGAAAAAGGAAGCAAAGCCATCAGAAGAGAGGGAGGCCTAGTGAGGGGGCTATGAAAGGTCTTAAGAGAAAGGAGGGGTATGCAGTAACTCTAGGACTATGATAGAGAACAGACTAAAGACATGTCCGAGGGTTTCTGCTCTGTACTTATAACCCAGCTGAGGTTAGGGCTCGTGACCTTAGAGACAGACTGGTTAATGTGACTGTATATTCTTCTCTGGCAGAGGGTCTGCTGCCTTGGGGAAGAAAGAGGGTGGGCAGAGAATCAGAGTAACCAAGGACGGCACACAGCTGGGGTGCAGGCAATGGTTAAGCCCACCCTGCACATTCCAACCAGACTGGACTTCTCTCATTCCTTCAGCCTCTCTTGTCTCGGGATCTTCCTCTGTTCCCCTACTAAACACTGCCCCCTACTGTTCATTTAGCTAATTACCACTTAAATACCCATTCCTCAGGGAAGTCTTCACTGATCCTCAGACTAGACTGTAATAGGCTTCTTGGCCGCTCTCACTTCCCTCTTCCATGACAGATGCCCCTTTGTCGTTATTTGTTCAATCTATGTCTTTCATACGTGACATGGCTTTCCCCAAGGTCAGAGACATGTTTGCCTCCCCTACCCATCTTACTTGGCGGCTGGCAGAGCATGGTCACACGCAGCACAGTCACAGGATTCATACATCCGATGCAAACACTGTCATTAGAACCAAACTCTCTGCTTCCTGGGCTCCAGGATGCCAAGACCCAGGACTGACAGTGGCAGCCAGTCAGTGAAGCCATAGTAAGAACGACCAAAAAAGAGGTGGTTAACTTCTTCTCTATAATTTTCAAAAACAAATGTGTATGTGGCTTCAATCAAGTAAGATATAAATTTCAATTGAGCAAACGTTTATGGAGCTTTCACAAGGTGCCCAGGACCTATGCTATGTGTTTTTGTAATTGTCTCATTTAGTTCAAAAAACAAACATCTTTGTTTGTGTTAAGTTAAGACTATAGGGACTTAATATTTAAAAAACCCTTCAGGTGAATAGGAACATTACACCCACACTCTGATTCACAGATAGGAACTTAAGTTACTTAAATGCAGAATGACTTGCCTGCCCAGATATATGCATTTAGGCAGCCCTTTGCTCCTTGTTTTAACTCAGTGGCTATCAAACCTTAGACTGCATTAGAATTACTGTACAGGGTTGAACATATAAAACCACGTACTATAGATACAATTTAAGAGATTTCCAAAGGTAATTTTTTAAAACTGATTTGTTCTCTCAGCCCTGCTGACTTGAGAACCTCAATCCCTTATACCTTGCTCTTCCTCAGGTATAATAACTCAATAAATATGTGTTGAATGAGAAAAATAAATATCTCAATTAGAGTAGTTTGCTTTCTGTCAGAGCTACTGAACAAAATTATTATTGGGAAGTTATTAGGTACCATGCGGTTACAAAGGTGGAGTGCACAGCGTTCTGGGAACAGAAGGGCAAGGAGGTAAATTACAAGACAACACTGCAGGCTTCATACAAAGACACAGAGATTCTGGGGGAAGTCCAGGAATGGGTGATGCTTCAAGTTAACTAGGAGTTAACCTGATAAAGAGAATCAGGGGGTGAGACTATGTGTATGCCTGGTGAAGGAGTAACAGGTTCAAAAGCACAGGGTTTAAGAAAAATAAAATCAGCCATTGCAGTTCCTCTAGGAATTGTTTAGGACTAAATTCATTACAGGAAAAAAAGCTGGATTTCCCTAAAGTTCTTTCATTCAGAAAAAGCCTTCATATTCTTCCTGAGCTTGAAGATGTCTGTCTGCATCCAGAAGAATCAGACCCAAATGTTTTTCTGCAGTTGGAGGCAGTTGGTGACCATAAAGTAATGACCTTATGGTCCTGAAAAGAAAGTTTGAGGCCCTTGTTCTTAATTACTGGGAAGGCCATTTCATGCCAATCTTATGTTCAGCCCACGTGCACAAGATGTGCTGTAAATTAGGCAGGTGAGTCTGACTGAGATGTGGATTGTGGGAAATGCTGAAATGTCCGTGGTCACCTGAGAAGTACTCTTGAGTATTTCTGATTAGCTCTGTCCCCTGTATCTCATGGCCACTTTGAAGAAACAGGTTCTAGTGCCGACTCGTCCTTTAAGAAGTAAAAGTTGGTGATTATAGCTCTTGAAGAGTCATTACAAATTTCATTCCTTTTTTGGTTTGCTAAACTGAGAGCTGGCCCTAATGCAAGACCCTCTTACTTGCAAGGATATCTCTTGATTATAATGCAAGGTAATTCAGAAAAATCAAGAACAATGGTCTTTTGTTTGTGAAACAACAGCCGATTGCTTTTAGAGATCAGGCAGAGATTCCAATTAGCACCTTGATGAGCTAGGTAATTTCAAGCTTTACAAATAGAAAGAAATTAACTGAAATCACAGTTGGAGTCATCAAATTCTGCATGTGGGTACTGATAGTAAAGAAATGGCCCTTTCTTCCAAATTCATCGATCTGTGTGATTTTGTGTCATCTAATGGTAGTCACTAGCTGTTGCAGTAGGAAGAGACAGCTTGGCAAAGCAAGGCGACCAAGGGGCATAGATAGGACTCCCAAGGAGTTTTTACATATGAAAATGGAGTGTCTCAATATCTACACAACCATGGAGCCATTTTCCATGCATTACTGTGTCTGCTTAGCAATATTTTACTCCTAAGTCTATTTAACTAGGAATGAGTTCAGAGTCCTTCATTTCAAATCCAAGTAGAGTCATAAGATGCCATACCCTGTTAGTGTAAGGTATTGGCAAGACCAACAATCATGGTAACTGTAGCTCATTCTCTTCTTGACTTTTACATGCAAATATATTACTCTTAGATCCTTTGAAAAACTTTCTTGGGTTTTATTCTTAAACTACTACTTATTAAATATTTCTTACATACCAAGTGATACACTAAGTGCTTTGCACACACTTTCTCATTTAATCCTAATAATATAATGAATCAGATAATTCTGACCTCCCTTTTGTATAGATAGAGAAATAAGGTTTATTGAGGTTAAGTAACTTTCCCAAGGGCACCCAGCTGGTCAGGAGCAGAGTCATGAGTCCGAGGCTGGTGTGCCTCCAAATTGTGCCCTTTGGGACTCCGCTCCTCTGAAACAAACTTTCTGTGTCATCATCAGTTGTCTCTTGAGGTAATGAGTCGTTGTTGCCAGGGATGCACAAAGTACAAGTTGAATACCATGTGTTCAGAGTGCTGCAGAAGGGATTCCTGCATTAAGTAGTAGCAGGTTGGACCAGGTGGCCTCTGAGTCAACTTCCAACTGATTGTTACATATTGATAAAAGGTGGATATATATATATATATATATATATATTTTTTTTCTTTTCTTTTTGCGGCACGCGGGCCTCTCACTGTTGTGGCCTCTCCCGTTGCAGAGCACAGGCTCCGGACGCGCAGGCTCAGCGGCCATGGCTCACGGGCCCAGCCGCTCCGCGGCATGTGGGATCCTCCTGGACCTGGGCACGAACCCGTGTCCCCTGCATCGGCAGACGGACTCTCAACCACTGCCCCATTGTTACATATTGATAAAAGGTGGATATATATATGTATATATATATATATATATATATATTTTTTTTTTTCTTTTCTTTTCTTTTTGCGGTACGCGGGCCTCTCACTGTTGTGGCCTCTCCCGTTGCAGAGCACAGGCTCCGGACGCGCAGGCTCAGCGGCCATGGCTCACGGGCCCAGCCGCTCCGCGGCATGTGGGATCCTCCTGGACCTGGGCACGAACCCGTGTCCCCTGCATCGGCAGACGGACTCTCAACCACTGCCCCACGAGGGAAGCCCAAAGGTGGATATATTTTTAAAGCTGGGCTTGGGATGCTGAGTTGGTGGCCATGTTAGAGCACTGTAGGTGCCATTAGGGAGGGATCAGATGGACAGGGAAGAGGTGGTCACCCAGAAAATTCTTCATTTTTTCAAAACGTTAACCCTGCTCCTGGCCTGTTTAAAAATGGTTGCTTCTTGTGAATCACTATATTGTACACCTGTAACTTATATAATATTGTACAGCAACTATACTTTGATTAAAAAAAACTGTCGGTCCTGCAAATTAACTCTCATTCAATTTGGTCTTGTACTGGTGAGTGATTTCATGCCTTGAAAGAAAGTGTGGGGCATCCCATCTGAGTTACAGTGATGTCTCTAAATTATCCTACACATATGCCATCCTGCTGTTCCTGTGTTAGAATATAGCACCTCCACCAAGTTGAAAGATGTTGTCTAATTTACACACAAGCAGGAAGAACAGCGGGATAGCAGAACTAGGTCAATTAGAATAGCGAATGTGCATGAGCCACTATCCCCAGAGAAAGCTTTCATTACACACCACTCAACAAAAATTAAGATTCTGGAAAAATGAAATGACTGATCTGAATGGTAACATCCCCACCTCTGTCTTTCTCCTCACCACAGAGCTGAAAAACACCTTCTTTATATTGTACCTTTCATCCGTTTTTTTCTCATAATAGAAAAATCCTAAACTGTATGTTAATGGGTGGATCATTCATCCATGCATGCATGCGTCCATCCATCCACTGATCTACTCTGTGTTAGTTTCCAGGCACTGTTCTGAGCACTAGGAATATAATAGTGAAGATGATGGGGCTTCCCTGGTGGTGCAGTGGTTGAGAGTCAGCCTGCCGATGCAGGGGACACGGGTTCGTGCCCCGTTCCGGGAAGATCCCACATGCCGCGGAGCGGCTGGGCCCGTGAGCCGTGGCCGCTGAGCATGAGCGTCCGGAGCCTGTGCCCCGCAACGGGAGACGCCACAACAGTGAGAGGCCCGCGTACCGCAAAAAAAAAAAAAAAAAAAGAAAAAAAAAAATAGTGAACATGATGAAAGTGACTCCTGCTTTCACAAAGCTCACAGTCTGGTGAGGAGGCAATTATGATACAGCATGAAACAGGCTGTGATAAGGAGATTACATGATATAGTACGAGCACATGGCAGAGGCTCTTAACTTGCATTGGACTGGTCAAGGAA
Source organism: Physeter macrocephalus (assembly GCF_002837175.3). Lineage (NCBI taxonomy): Eukaryota > Metazoa > Chordata > Mammalia > Artiodactyla > Physeteridae > Physeter > Physeter macrocephalus. The sequence goes on along the minus strand of NC_041221.1, from coordinate 150,746,914 downwards.
AACGTCATGGAAACAGCTCATGTTTGAACTGTTTCCCAAAGGGTGAGTTGGAATTCTCTAGGTCAAGTATGTATGTATAACATTTGCAGGAGAGGAGCAGAGTGACAGAGTTCGGCGGTATAGGAAACGTGAGGAAGGCAACAAAGTACAGTGTTCGGGAAACGGAACACCTCATAGGAGTTTCCATTGACCTCCTCAGACACACAGTCATGGGTCCTGGAGAGCTGGGCCATTTCTTCTTTTATTTTTTTAATCTAAGTATTTTTTTAGACAGCTTTATTTAGACATAATTCACATCCCATATATAATTCACTGATTTAAAGTACACAATTCAATGACTTTTATTATATTCACTGAGTTGTATGACCATCACCATCATCCCTTTTAGAATATTTTCATCACCCAGAAAGAAACTCCATGCTCCTTAGCCATCACCCCATAAGGCAATCGGCTTTTAAAATTGCATGTAGCCTTCAGGCATAAAAAAGGCATAACTTGCAATTGCTATCTAATAGGTCCAGATAACAAACAACCAGAAACCTAAACTTCTGGAATCAAGGATGGCTTTCCATGTCTGCTGCAGTGGTGAAATCTGTGTGCGGGTATATGTGTGTGGAGGGTAGGGGCCAGGGGAGGGAAGAGGGTTCCAAGAGGCCCTAAAATAATGAGTCAGAAACTTCGCTTTTAGCTCTAGAGTAGGCTCTTGAAAGCAGAGGTATTTAATTACAAGAGCTGATCTTTTGAGAGAGGGTTTCGTCTTCTGTTTGTTGCCTTCTTAAGCCAAAGATGTGAAGTTTTGTCACTCTGGTAGAATGGGAGCTAAAATTAGATATTAAGTTGCTACATTAAAAAAAGGATTTTATATCTTGCACATTTGAGTTGTAGTTGAAATGTGTACACATTACATGCCACAAAATGCTTGGGCATGTGGTAAATGCTCAGTATTTCATCTATCAACCAATAACTGTTTCAATGACTATATTAGACAACATGTTTGGAGTGTACAGCACAGGTCTGCAAACTATAGCCTATGGGCCAAATCTGACTCACCACCTGTTTTTATAAATAAAGTTTTATTGGAACACAGTCATGCCCACTTGTTTCACACTTAGATGTCTATGGCTGCTTTTGAGCTACAATAACACAGCTGAGTAGTTGCAACAAAGATCATATGTCCCTCAAAACCTAAAATATTTACTCTCTTGTCCCTTATAGAAAATGTTTGCCAACTCCTGGTTTATAGTTTTAATTGTTTTAGGATATAACACACACATAATGTCTCTCTAACACACACGCACGCACTGTATTAGTTAGGTTTTTCCAGAGAAACAGAACCAAAAAGATGTATGTATATGTACAGACAGATAAATAGATAGATAGGTAGACTGACTGATTTATTTTAAGGAATTGGCTTATGAGATTATGGACAGTGACAAGTCCAAACTCTGCAGGGTAGATCAGAAGGCTGGAGAAGAGTTGCGTACAGTCCAAAGGTAGTCTGCTGGCAGAATTCTGTCTTCTTCTGGGGAAGTTAGTCTTTTTCTATTAATGCCTTTGACTTATTAGATGAGGTTTACCCACTGAATGGATGGTAAGCTGTTTTACTCAAGTCTACTGATTTAAATGTTAATCCCAACTAAAAAAAACATACCTTCACAGAAACATTTAAAATAATGTATCTGAGTACTGTGGCCCAGTCAACTTGACATATAAAATTAACACACACACACACACACACACACACACACACACACACACACACACACACAGCAATGTCCTCTGAAACCAAGGAGAGTACACCCTGCTCTCTGTATGTCTTCTAATGATTACACGCAACTCACTTTGATTAGCTTGCAGTTAAATCAGTCAATTGGAATAGACAAATCCTGCATAATACTCAGATCCTCAGTGCTCTGAGAAACAATATATTTTGCTACAACAATTCATATTTGTTCCCTGAGAATGATAAACGTAAATACTTCACATTTCACACCCTGGTCATTTTGGTATAGCACCAGCAAGAAAAGGCTAAATCCAAGTGGATTTTTATTTAAATAGGCTGGCATAAAAGATGACACATTCCTTTTTTCTCTGTGGGAAAACCAGACAGGCCTAATTAATAAAATGTATCATATCAATCTTCAATTATATCTCAGTGGGGAGGGAGAATAATGCAGTCTGGAAGTCTTTAGACCTCAGAGAACGATGCTTTAATTAAATAAACACGTATTTATTTTTGTATTTAGGAAATAGCTTTAAAAACAAAGTATTGGGGTCTGATTTAAGGGAAGAGGCTGAAATGTAAAAACCTTTGTTAATAAGGTTTTTGTCCTATTTTGTCCTCACTTTTGTAGAATAGGTATAGCAATGCATGCTCTATCTCTCACAGGGTTAGTGTGAAAAGCAAATGATATTTAGGAGAGAATTTTGAAAATTATAAAAGACTATGCAAATAGATGATGATAAAACAAGTGTCCAGAACACTCTAGTTGGCCACAGTTCAGATTTGAGTATCAGTAGCCAAAAAGTTAAAAACAAAAAAAACAACCTCAGTGAATGCTGAAAACCAAGGCACAGCCAAGATAGGGAGATATAATTAAACAGAACACAGGACTCCAATGCTCTCACCTCATCTCCCAGATCCAGAGTCAGCATCTCCTCTGAAAATTACAGTGACCTGGGTGAAAAAGTTAGTTCTGCAGTTTGGACTCCAAAGTTCCCAAAGCTGGAAAACTTTAATTAGACAACATGTTGCAACCTTAGCCATCTGGGATGTTACCAGACAACCAGACAACCATGGAATCTCCGAGACCTTAAGAGTTCAAAAAGTCCAGGTTATAACTGCAAAAGTCTCCAGGGACCAGGCAGGGAATGTAAGAGTGAAATATGTCAGAAGTCACTGCAAGTACAGTGAGAAATGGCAACCGGCCCTCAGACTGTCAGGGAGACAATAAGGAGTGGTGGTGATGGGGGAGAACAAGAGACCATATAGCCTACTGAAGGCAGCGGCTCTTTTGGAGATTCCAAATTCTTGCCATTTAAAATAGGGGTCCAGAAAAGATGGGAAGTGTCCCAATGTTTCAATATTGGCAGCTGGTTCAAATTAATGCAACAGGAACAACAACAGCACAATCCATATGCCAAAGCACACATCCACATGCTATCAACTGAAATTTCTGATAGTCTACCCTTCTGGTTTTATAAACAAGGAAGCAAGATCAGAGAGACAAGACGGGGGTGGAGGTGGCAACCAGCCAGTTAGAGGTCAAGTCCTCCCGCCTCCCCCTCCTTGCATTATCATACTATGCTGGCAGATGTACTGGTGTCCCCGGCATGTTGATTTTTCAACACAAAGGTCTAACTGCCTCCAACCGTTCGTGAAGTTAGGAATGTTTTCTCATTCTCATTTCCAGCTTCCCATCCATTTCTCAAGGTAGAAATGAAACTACTGCAAAAGATCCTAAAGATGGTTTTGAGATCAGATCATGCACTTCTTCTCTAAAGTCTGGGGATAAAGGACACGCTGGCAGTCAGAGCATGTAATAACATTTCTTGCCTTCCTTATTTCCATGGTCATAAATATTAGCCCTAAACTCACATGTTCCCTTCCAGGTGTCTCTTCCTGGTTTTTGTCAGGCTAGCCAAACTTCACGTAGTTACTGGACTTGGGTTTCAATGACAACTTTAGAAAAAGTGAAATCTACCAAAGGGAACATCAGAGTTATGTTGAATAAGGTAGAGGAAGCTGAGGCGTCTTGGAAGTCATGTTTCACTAAAACAGCAAATTATTTCCTCAGTTGCCCTCCCCTTCTGTCTGACTGGCTTCAGATCCATCACTTAGCACACGTGTGCCTCAGCTGGCCTTGTGATAACAATGTCCTCCAGGGCTCGGACAAAAAGAGGTGACTATGCTGAGTATGGTGTCTGACACATGGCTGGCACATGGCAATTGCTGGCTGAACCTGAGGGTATGCATACATTATAAATCATGTCTTCAAGCTCGTACATACCAATGCCATAGGCTTATTAGATTACAATGTAGTTAACTGAAGGTTTTGTTTTAACCATTTATAGACCCTTTCAAGAAGAGCTCAGTCTGACTGTGCCTTAATACTGCACGCTGAGAAAAACACCGAACAATTTAAAAGCATTTATTCTGTAACAACAGAGGCATCCTAGGTAGGGTCAGAAACTGTTCCAAAAATGGCTTGTGAATGCTATGATGTCTGGGATTTCCTTCTTAATAATGTGGGGAAAGTGAAGATTGGCTATGAGTTGATAATTGTTGAAGCTGGGTGATAGGTACATGGGGGCTCATTATACCATTCTCTTGTTTGTATATGTTTAAAATATTCCATAATAAAAGGTAAAAAAAAAAAGCCCATGTATAGTGGAATCAGATCTTCATGTGGTTCAAAATCTAATCCCCCCGACCCGCTCCTGCCATTGTATCACACTGCACATACAGGGAGAGCAAATTTCTAGCACTTGTGCCATGTGTTCCCACACTCTCACCCATGCAGACATTAATAGTCAATAACGAGACTCCTCATCTCAGGACTCTGGGCAGCTACTGTCAATTAGGAAGTTGGTAAATGAGAAGAAAACTCTTTACCATCAATGTCTGGTAAACCAGGAAGGTCATTAATGCACTTAACTGCATTTTCTTTGAGGACCTTGTAGAGTCTTGGGATGATTAGTGTTCAGGATTGCAAATATTGATATTTCAGGAAATTGGGCTGAATCTGGGAATTTTTTTTACGGTGAGCGTCTCGTTTGATTTTCATATAGCTACAAATCTAGTTACCTAGTCACAAGTTGAGATTCTAGCATATTAATGTCAACTCCACACATCAAAATTTCCTTTTCATCATTATATATTAATAGCCTCCCTTTTAACAGCCTAACACAGCTCATGTAATTTTTTTTTATAATGTTCCACCAGTTACTGTGTTTTTTTTTTTTAAACCCCACATTTGTTTATTTATTTATTCTTGGCTGTGTTGGGTCTTCGTTTCCGTGCGAGGGCTTTCTCTAGTTGCGGCGAGCGGGGGCCACTCTTCATCGCGGTGCGTGGGCCTCTCTCTCACTATCGCGGCCTCTCTTGTTGCGGGGCACAGGCTTCTTCGTTTCCGTGCGAGGGCTTTCTCTAGTTGCGGCGAGCGGGGGCCACTCTTCATCGCGGTGCGTGGGCCTCTCTCTCACTATCGCGGCCTCTCTTGTTGCGGAGCACAGGCTCCAGACGCGCAGGCTCAGTAGTTGTGGCTCACGGGCCCAGTTGCTCTGCCGCATGTGGGATCCTCCCAGACCAGGGCTCGAACCCGTGTTCCTTGCATTAGCAGGCAGATTCTCAACCACTGCGCCACCAGGGAAGCCCGAGCTCATGTAATTTTGATGTGTACTTTTATCTGACCTGCATTATCTACATGGATGATGAAGAGCAGATGAAGCTCAGTGCTAACATATATTCATTTTCTACTTTTATTCTTGTCCAGTCCATTTAGCACACACACATGCTCAGGCACGTTCTGCTTCTGTTGCTGAGATCCACAGAAGTCTAGTCGAGACATCAGGAAACGGCAGCCCACTGCTCAAATCTGACTTGACATCTGTGTTTGTGTGGCACACAGGGTAAGAATGGGTTTTAAGTTTTAAATGGTTAAAATGAAAGCTAAAGAAGAGTAATATTTAATGAAGTGAAAATCATATAAAATTCAGATATCAATGTCCAACAATAATGGGTTTTTTTGGGGAACCCATTTGTTCTCAAACTTTCTATGGCTGTTTTCAAGCGATAATGGCAGTGTTCCGTAATGGTGACAGAGACCATATGGCCTGCAAAGCCTAAAATGTTTACTATCTGACCCTTTACAGAAAGTTTCCTGACCCTTACTTTAGCTCAACTGTGCGCAATAGGACTTCCTGCCATGATGGGAATGCTCTCTGTCTGTGTGGTCCAACAGAGCAGCCATATGTAGCTACTGAGTACTTGAAATGTGCTTCATGTGACTGAGGAACTGAATTTTTAATTTTAGTTACTAAATTTAAATTTAAATAGTCACATGTACCTGGCCAAGAGTACCGTTCTTGTCTGTCTATAATGGCAATTTGGGTCCAAATTTGATCTTCGAAGAGTATAGTATCCTGCTACGTCCTTAACCTCCTGACTTTACTATTCATCCTATTTTTCCCTGAACCACTGACTTTCAAGTTACCAAATGCAGGGTACCATTCTTTTTTTTCCTTTTTCTTTGCAGGGTACCATTCTTGATCTTCACTTTGCTTGGCATTTTTTCCCCACATTAAACACATATTTTCTCCTTCCTGTGCTTCGGAAATTTCTTCCTATCTCGATTTACTGCAGGCTCTTCTTCTTCCTTGTAAAAGTAGGCATTTCCTAATGACTTGGCCATGTCTTCTATTTATAATTGTTTTCCTGACAATAACTCTTACTCTTGTGGCATCAACTGTCACGATGAAGCAGATGGCTTTCGCACCTGAGCAGCACTCTCACAAGTATAAATGCTTGCTGTGCATCTCTATGTAAATAACTTACCAACACATAAGCACAAGCTTATCTTTTGCCACCCCCCTCTCATCCCCCTGAGCAATCTCTTTTTTCTTCATCTCTCAGAATAACTTCCAGTGGCAAGGCTCATATGCTTGGAATCAACTTTTAGTTTTCTTTCCTGTATCCCCAGCTGTATTCAAGGAGTTGCCATCCTATTCATCCTCTCTATACATGTCTATCCCATTCATCCCCCCTCTCTAGCCCCACTGCTATTTCAGCATCATCTCTTTTGTTTTAATCACCATTTTTAAATAATAAAACAAAAACAAAAGAGGGTGCTGACTAAGAGCAAGGTCTCAAGCCAGGCTGCCTGGGTTGGAATCTCAGCTCTACCCTTTACTAGCTCTGTGACCTTAGGTTAGTTACCTCACCTCTCTGTTCCTTGGTCCCGTCATCTGTAGAACAGGGTTAATATAGTACTAACTTCACAAGAGTGAGAAATATGAAGACTAAGTGAATTAATATTTGTAAAGCATTTAGGACCATGCCTGGCAGATAGTATGTTTTAAATATGCATTTAAATAAGAATGTCATATTTTTTAAACATGAAAATTATATTCTGAACATGAAAACGGCTGTTTGATACGATGAAAGGGATGGTAATCTTTTACCGAGATATCACAGACAACTACAAGCAACGAGCCAACTTCCACATCCAGTTTGCTTCTTCAGGCTGCCATGAAGAACAGCAAGTGTTTGGTGCCTCTATCAGATAGTTCTGGATATTCGGACAAAGGAAGGCTTTCAGTGGTGACTATTTCCAATGCTTAAGACACAGAACTGATTTTTTTTTTTTTTTAGTTTGATGACTTTTAAATTGAAGTACAGTTGATTTACAACATTCTATGAGTTTCAGGTGTACAACATAGTAATTCAGTATTTTTATAGGTTATATTCCATTTAAAGTTATTACAAAATAATGGCTATATTTCCCTGTGCTGCACAATATATCCTTATTACTTATTTATTTTATATATAGTAGTTTGTATCTCTTAATCCCCTTCCCCTATTTTGCCCCTTCCCTCTCCTCACTGGACATGGAATTGATTTGAATTATCTCTTGAGTTTTGAATCATCTTGCCACCATACTTCCTACCTCCTGCTTCTCTACTCAGAATCTCTCCTACACATCAAGTTGGAGTATCCTTTCCAAAAACAGCTCTGAGGACTTCAACCAACTGCCAACAGAGAGGAGGAAACCCCCAATTCTCGGTCTGGATGGTGGGGCCTTCCATGTGCCTGCCTCATTCCCCATTTCAGTCTCATTCTCTCCCTCATCTAGGGATTATGCTTCACACTTCCCTCTCCTCGGAGACCCAAATTTTACCATCCCTTCATGACCAAATCAAATACCACCTTTCCCATAACTCTGCCCTCAAATTTCCTTGCCTCTTCTGAGCTTTCTGAGTATGATGCTTGTCCCTCAAATTCCTTTCTGGGATGGTTACTGCTCTTCCTGGACAATTTCTTCCTTTGGTACAGAGGCTGAGATTTGGAGAGTTTGGGGAATTCTACTGCACCCTGAATCTAGAAGGCAATCAATAAATGTGTGTCATTTTGTCCCAAAGAAGCTGAGGAGAGATATATGCCTGACATTTTAAAAACACTTTATATTTGGTGGACTAATTTTAGATTTCAAGAAAAGTTGTAAAAATAGTACAGATACTTCCTGTATACCCTTCAGCCACCTTCCCCTAATATCGACATCTTATATAACCACAGTGTCGAGACTAAGAAATTAACTGGTTCAATACAATTAACTGAACTATATATTCTTTGGTTTTGCCAATTTCTCCCTATGTCCTTTTTTCTATTCAGGAGCCAATGTAGGATACTACATTGCATTTAGTGCCTTGTTTTGAGGTCTAAATGAACATACTGTATGACTGTGTTATGAAGGAAAGGATGTAGTATTTGAGAATAGATAGAAAATCCAAATGTGAGTCATGTTTTGAAGCACCATGTGTGTGATTTTGAAAGAAAAACAAACTCTGAGCTTCAGTGTTTCTACCTGTAAAGGAATATGGTAGAACTGATAGGCTAGCTTGGTTTCCCAGAATCCATTTTCCTTTCTTCACAGAACCTTGAGTTCCTTTTGGGGATTTTCTTCTCACTGCATACAGTTCAATGGAGCTGTAATCTGGGGCTCACACTCCCTGAGACAAGGGGTGGGCGTGGAGACCAGGACAATTGGGCATGCCTGCCTGGAATACGCCTCTTAAGCAGAAGGACAAAGAGGTGGAAACCAGGTGGAGTCTGTCCATCCTAGTAGTGCCTTCCTGATCCTACTCTTTCAGTTCCCAGGATTTCTACTTCCTGGCCTTCTAACACCACCTTAGTTCTTTCTGGTCTTTGGACCTCATTTTCTAGCCTCCTGTTGATTTTGGAAGCTTCTTGAAATCCTTTTCCAAAAACCCTCTTTTAGGTAAATAAGGCAGAATGTGTTTCTCTTGTTTACTACTGGAGAACCCTAAGTAAGAGGACAGGTACAGTAGGTGCTGCTTTTGCTGTAAAGATCAAATAAGCTAATATCTATGAAAATCCATTACCACCAGTGACTCCTTTGAATATGTTAGTTAATAAACCTATGTAGATAAAATCTTAGGTCACCTTTTCATTCAGCATAGATTTAAATACCAAATATTTACATGGGTCAGCCACTCTGCTAAAAATAACAAGTGTTTAAAAATAATTATCAAGGCGATTCAATGTTGAAGTGCTCTGCAGTTCTTCCAGTTCTGCAACAAGATGGGAGGTGTGTGTGGGGGGGGTGGGGGCATCAGGAAGGGGTGGGAGTAGGTGTCAGCATAACTCCTCCAGCATCCTATAGTGGGTGAATCTCTCTCTCTCTTCTGGTCACTAATGTGCTAAAGTGCATATCTGGGAACTAGTCCCGCGATGACGGTGGGTATCACCTCTCCTCTCTCCAGCAGGCAGCAACACAGTGATCAGCCTGGGAGAAGCACGACTGACAGTCACAGGCACTAGGCGAATGGCACGTTTCCCTGGTGCTGGAACCAGGCTTGAATTCCTAACAGCACAACTTGTCAGCGAATAGCGATTTATGTCGTCAGCTGATACAGAGGGAAAGGAGGGTCAGTGAATGGAAGTGCTGTATATTTTCCTGGCTGAGGCTGCCTATTTTACCAGGCACATTATCTGCTGTCTCCTTCACTGTGCAACTTTGATAACAGTGACATTTTGGGTTCATTCAAAGTTGAGGAAAAAGAGTCTCCGATTGCTCTTCAGTTCAGTGACAGAACGCCAGCATATGCTGAATTTTCTACCTCCAGTCACTAGCTCCCTTCCCTCCTTCTCTATGTTCTGTTTCATGACCCTTACTAAATCGTTTTCAAAGAGGAAAAGAAAATTACAGGGAATGAAAAGATGCAAAGGAAAGTTTGTTCCACTTGAATGTGTGTCTTTATAATTCTGATCTCCAGACTGCCTCAATCCAGAACAGAGACCATGTCTCAGTCGTGGAGACCCTCCATTTGCTCCTCTGGTTGGGTAGGAGGGGAACACTGAGATGCTACAGCCATATCAATTGTTACTACCATGGGGCTTAGCTTTCTGGAATTTTGTCACCATCTTCCTCAGCCTCTGGCCTGCCCTACCTTTTCTATTAATCTGCCTTCTCACTTTGTCACATTAGTGTATTTCTCTAAATACATTATTTGTCTATGTGCCAGGTCCCGAGGGATTGTTGCACTGTCTGGTGAGGTGTGAGTGTCTCTGGAGCTGCGGATTGCTGGGGCAGGTGCCCCTGATGGACGGCCACTGTGTGAAGAGACACTCCAGCATGGGACAGCTTTGAAAAATGGATTGCCCCAGGAGGGAATCAGACAAGTTAATAAATCACAGCCGCGGTTGTGAAATCCTGACAGAGGCTCACAATGAGAAGGAGAAATGGTCAGTTTTAAGGACTGGCCTTGGGAAGTCCTCAAGATCAAATTCCCTGTGGCTTTGGCTTTGCCCATAGAATTCCCCAAAGCAAAGTGAATCAGGGATTCAAGCAGAACCATCCCCAATTACCCAAAGGAGTGAAACTGGTGACCTTGAAGCACCAAGATCAAATCATTAGATGAATCTAATGCAAATTTAACCATCAGCCATAGCTTTGTCCCCTGGACATTTACCATCTTGTTAGCAACTGGGGAAACTTTGTACCGCTGTTCTGTGTTCAGCAGGGATCCTGTTCCAGTATGAAGGCTGCGATCCACGGTGTATTAGATACTAGCCTGCCTAGAGGGACTATCCATCAGGGCCATCAGGGCTCTACTCCAACTGAGGAGGTGTCTGTGCTAATTACACCAACAACCCTGGCTTCTATCGGGACTGGAGGGCAAATGAGGGAAAAGGTTGGAAAGCAGTGCCTTGTAGGTGACTACGATGGTCCTAACATTCTCTGGTCATGTGCCTTATGAAGGTGCTGAGAGAAAAGTGGACCATATGAGGAACAGTCTAGCCTAGTGGTCTTTGGATTTAGACAAACCTAAGTTCAAATGGCAAGGCAAGCCCTGTGTCATCAAAGAACATCAGCCCATCGTGACTTCACTTCAATAAACATATGTTAAGTAGCTGCTGTTGGATAGAGGTTACCAAGACACTAAAGGAAATGACAGTATCTCCGTTGTCTTCCTAACTGCACTATAACCTTCTTGATAAGGCATGTGTACACGAAGGAAACTTAGGAATGGATCCAAGGCAGCACATAAGCAAGCTGGAGGTTCTGTGGATATTGAAAGAGTGAAACCCCTAGGAGCTACAGAGCAAAGCAAAGCAAAGCAAAGATATTCAAGATGGCCCTTTTCAGTCCTCTCCAACTATTCCATGGTATGCTTTATCAAGTGCTTGGGAACCTGCTAAAGCATCCTACACAGCACTGTGCCTAAGCCCATTTCCCTGCAGCAGAGTGGCCTAGGATCAAAGAAGATTTAGAAACAAAACAGAATAACACCAATGACTTTCCACGTCAGATCTACCTCCCTCAGTTTTTCCTCTGCCATCTTGAATCTCTCGATTTTCATTGGCTTTCACAGGCATAGTTCTAACTTGTTTTGATGACAGCTGTGCGTGGCCAAGTAGCCCATGTGAGTTCTTATCCAGCCCACCTTCTCCCCGCTGGAGTGCCAGAGTGTCCCCACCTACTTCCTTTCAGCATCTGCCCTCCATTTTAAGGGCTTTTCAAAATTCCACTTGCAGGGTTTGACCACATCTACTCCTTTGAGAAACATTTTTTTTTTTCCTTCTTGGCTTCTGTAACTTAACTCCTTTGTCAGCTCCTTTTCTTCCTTCTGGTCCCTGTGCATGTTTGTCTTTTCACTTTTTGTTCTCTTGAGATGCCATCCACGGTAGCCTCGCCTCCTCTCTTTTGCACCCTGTTCTATTGCTTCCTGGGTATTTTTATTCCTCTGGCTCTCAATTACTTCAAAGAAAATTAAAAACTCCAATTATTCAGCCTTAAGCCCCCACCGTGCCCTACAAGCTTCCTATTTCTCTAGTGACATATTTCCCTATGATTCTTTTAGGCTTTACATCTTAAAATGATGTTATTCATTCAATAAATACCAATATGTGCCAGGGGCTGGCGAGTGTGAAGGAGGCATGGACTGTCCCTGTCTTTCCTCAGCCTACCAGGGGGAAAGGAATGTCTCAGCAAGGAAACACAATGCAGAGGACTAATTACTATGACTGTATTAAAGACAAACTAGTTTGAGGGTTCAGAGAAGCCGTACAGGAGGAGATGATGCCTAAACTCAGACCCAAAGAATAAGGAACAGTTATGCAAAAGGAGGATACAGAAGTGTTCCAGGCAGAGGATTATTGAAAGATCAAGTGAGCAGAGAAAGAATTTGAGAAACTGGAAATAATTTACCTTAGATGGAGTCTATAGGGCAGGAAGACAAAATAGAGGTCAGGACATAAAGACTATTTAGTCCCCATCAAAAGTACCTACGGCAGCAGAAGCAAGAAGAACTACAATCCTGCAGCTTGTGGAACAAAAACCACATTCACAGAAAAATAGACAAGATGAAAAGGCAGACAAGATGAAAAGGCAGGGGGCTATGTACCAGATGAAGGAACAAGATAAAACCCCAGAAAAACAATGAAGTGGAGATAGGCAACCTTCCAGAAAAAGAATTCAGAATAATGATAGTGAAGATGATCCAGGACCTCGGAAAAGGAATGGACGCAAAGATCGAGAAGATGCAAGAAATGTTTAACAAAGACCTAGAAGAATTAAAGAACAAACAAACAGAGATGAACAATACAATACTGAAACAAGAACTACATTAGAAGGAATCAACAGCAGAATACCTGAGGCAGAAGAACAGATAAGTGACCTGGAAGACAGAATGGTGGAATTCACTGCTGCGGAACAGAATAAAGAAAAAAGAATGAAAAGAAATGAAGACAGCCTAAGAGACCTCTGGGACAACATTAAACGCAGCAACATTCGCATTATAGGGGTCCCAGAAGGAG
>NC_041221.1:150731886-150732709 GCF_002837175.3 Physeter macrocephalus | reverse complement strand
TATATATGCTGTCTACAAGAGATGCACTTCAGACCTAGGGACACATACAGACTGAAAGTGAGGGGATGGAAAAAGATATTCCATGCAAATGGAAATCAAAAGAAAGCTAGAGCAGCAATAAATACTCATATCAGATAAAATAGACTTTTAAATAAAGAATGTTACAAGAGACAAGGAAGGACACTACATAATGATCAAGGGATCAATCCAAGAAGAAGATATAACAATTATAAATATATATGCACCCAACATAGAAGCACCTCAATACATAAGGCAACTGCTAACAGCTATAAAGGAGGAAATCGACAATAACACAATAATAGTGGGGTACTTTAACACCTCACTTACATCAATGGACAGGTCATCCAAAATGAAAATAAATAAGGAAACAGAAGCTTTAAATGACACAATAGACCAGATAGATTTAATTGATATTTATAGGACATTCCATCCAAAAACAGCAGATTACACTTTCTTCTCAAGTGCGCCAAACAAATAATATAACGTTACACCTAAAGGAACTAGAGAGAGAAGAACAAACAAAACGCAAAGTTAGCAGAAGGAAAGAAATCATAAAGATCAGAGCAGAAATAAATGAAATAGAAACAAAAAAAGCAATAGCAAAGATCAATAAAACTAAAAGCTGGTCCTTTGAGAAGATAAACAAAATTGATAAACCATTAGCCATACTCATCAAGAAAAAGAGGGAGAGGAGTCAAATCAATAAGATTAGAAATGAAAAAGAAGTTACAATAGACACTGCAGAAATACAAAGCATCTTAAGAGACTACTACAAGCAACTCTATGCCAATAAAATGGACAA
>NC_041221.1:150730678-150731218 GCF_002837175.3 Physeter macrocephalus | reverse complement strand
AGAGATTAAAGATGATACCAACAGATGGAGAGATATACCATGTTCTTGGATTGGAAGAATCAATATTGTGAAAATGACTATACTACCCAAAGCAATCTACAGATTCAATGCAATCCCTATCAAATTACCAATGGCATTTTTTATGGAACTAGAACAAAAAATCTTAAAATTTGTATGGAGACACAAAAGACCCCAAATAGCCAAAGCAGTCTTGAGGGAAAAAATTGGAGCAGGAGGAATCGGACCCCCTGACTTCAGACTATACTACAAGCCTACAGTAATCAAGACAATATGGTACTGGCACAAAAACAGAAACATGGCACCAGAAAACTACTAGAACTAATCAATGAATTTAGTAAAGTAGCAGGATACAAAATTAATGCACAGAAATCTCTTGCATTCCTATGCACTGATGATAAAAAATCTGAAAGAGAAATTAAGGGAACACCCCCATTTACCACTGCAACAAAAAGAATAAAATACCTAGGAATAAACCTAACTAGGGAGACAAAAGACCTGTATGCAGAAAACTATGACACT
>NC_041221.1:150649195-150730067 GCF_002837175.3 Physeter macrocephalus | reverse complement strand
ACATCACTAATTATTAGAGAAATGCAAATCAAAACTACAATGGGGTATCCCCTCACACCAGTTAGAATGGGCATCATCAGAAAATCTACAAACAACAAATGCTGGAGAGGGTGTGGAGAAAAGGGAACCCTCTTGCCCTGTTGGTGGGAATGTAAATTGATACAGCCACTATGGAGAACATTAGGGAGGTTCCTTAAAAAACTAAAAATAGCATTACCATATGGTCCAGCAATCTCAGTACTGGGCATATACCCAGAGAAAACCATTATTCAAAAAGACACATGCACCCCAATGTTCACTGCAGCACTATTTACAATAGCCAGGTCATGGAGACAACCTAAATGCCCATCGACAGACGAATGGATAAAGAAGTTGTGGTACATATATAGAATGGAATATTACTCAGCCATAAAAAGGAACGAAATTGGGTCATTTGTTGAGATGTGGATGGACCTAGAGACTATCATACAGAGTGAAGTAAGTCAGAAAGAGAAAAACAAATAACGTATATTAACACATGTATGTGGAACCCAGAAAAAGGGTACAGATGAACTGGTTTGCAGGACAGAAGTTGAGAAAAAGATGTAGAGAACAAACGTATGGACACCAAGAGGGGAAAGGCGTGGGGCGGGGGATGGTGGTGTGATGAATTGGGCGATTGGGATTGAAATGTATACACTGATGTGTATAAAATTGATGACTAATAAGAACCTGTTGTATAAAAAAAAACAAAATTAAAAAATTAAAAAAAAACTAATTAAAAAAAAAAGTACCTGATGTGTATAAAATTGATGACTAATAAGAACCTGTTGTATAAAAAAAAACAAAATTAAAAAATTAAAAAAAAACTAATTAAAAAAAAAAAGTACCTATGGCCATGATGCCATGGAAGTCCACAGTATTAGGCTTTCTTTCTTATCACAGCATTTGCACTTCATCGTCTCCCCTACCCTTTTTACCTAGAATGCCATCGCCCTTTCTTGTGCTAACCAAACCTTGATGGTCTGAACTCTAGTGTAGCCTATGAAGTGCTCTAACTGGTATTTTAACTAGTACTCTCGTGTAGATCATTAAGTACTTTAACCAGAACATAGTTTGGCAAGTCATAATGTCTTACCTGGGAATTTACTTATGCATCCATCCAATATTTATTAATGACCTACTGTGTGCCAAGCCCTGTGCACATGGTAGCAAACAAAACAAAGTTTATCCCTGGGTTATGAATCTTACACGTTTGTGCAGGACACAGTTAACTACTAAACAAAGGAGTTACAATTCACTGCACTGTCATTTTTACTGTTTGGTCTCTTCTTTCTGTGCCGTGTTGCTGACTCCATCTTAAACTCTCCGAAGTTTTCCTTGAATGAGAATAATTAAATGTCTCTATGTGCCTGCACTTTGGTTTGCTTACCAAACTTCACAGAAAGCCTTACGAAATGAATGTATTCTGATTTTTCTTTTACAGATAAGGCAAGTGAGCATCCAAGAGGGTAGGTGATTTGCTGCCGATCACATGACTAGTAAGTGGCAGAGCCAGAGTCTCAACTCAGGTCTACGTGAGTCCAAAGCTCGGGGTCCTGTGTAGGTGCTTAGATGATTACCAAGTGCTGACTTTGTGGGCTTGTTAATTAAATTCCCAGGGAGTAGGGTTTTGGAGTTGAGTAGAGACATTTAGAACTATGCCAGGCACAATGAAGGTGACAGTGGTGCTCTCACCAGCAAAATATAATTGTGTCTGCAGGATACCCATCTCCTCTCAGAGTTAACCATCCTAGTTGGCTCTGATTTAATCTCATCTGTTTATCTCTCATTCCACTAGTATTTATTGAATAACTACTGTGTGTTAGGCACCGTGTTAGACACTAGGGATAAAAAAAGAGAGAAAATCATTCTGCCTTCACAGTGCTTGTGGCTAATCAGGAATGCAAACATGAATAAAACACACCTACAAGTGAATGTGCAATAGGACATGGAAGTGAATGCTATGGAGGAGAAATGTGGGGCTGTAAGAGCTCAGGGCACGAGATGGAGCCTGCGGAAGTGATGCTTAAGCTCCATACAGAATTTAATTAGGCAAAAGGGAGAGAATCTATGAAGTCTTTGATGGAAAGGTCTGTATCTGTTTCACTAGCTCAAAGAGCTTATCAACTCATTACAGTCTTACAGAATGAACAGTCCTACCTTCAGATATTTCCCATGATTCAGTGTGGTTCCCTTGGTAGAACTACACATCTTGATAAATTGGGCATTAGTCCCTTTAAAACTTTTGCTTGGCTGTCACTCACTCAGATACCCCCACTTACTGCTCTTAGAGAAACATGGCTTTCCCTTCTTTTATCACAGTTTTTGGCGCCTCCCTTCTGCACTGAAATGCATCAACTGTTTTAATAGTTTTGCCTTCTTGGGGATTCCAAGTTAAGCTTCCCATGTAAATGGCACATGGGGAAGGGAAACACTGGCATCACCTTTGTTAATCATCCGTCAATCCACTGTGCTCATGGACACATCCTGTGTCGATGCTTTGGAGACCCTCGGCGCTGATTCTGCACCCAAAGTCATTATTAAGTGCTCTCAAGTGTTAAACTAAGCTTCCCCCAGTCCTTGACCCCTAATACCTCAAAGCCACAGAGAACCCAGACACTGCTGATCAAATGATGTCCTCTGTCTCTCTTCACAGGTGGACATGCTGGTTTCTCCCTACATTTCCAATTAATTTTCTTGCTAGTGCTTTAATGTCTTTTACCCATACTGCATTCTTTTTCTTTAACCTGGTCACCGTGTTCAACTGTAAATCAGCTATTGTATAGCCTGAAGATACTGCTTTTTTGGCAGGAGCTGAAAAGATTTTTGTACTTATGCAGTCTGATTTGGGAGGACAGGGGTAAAGCAAAAGTCAACAATTTTTTTTGTTTGTTTTTTACTGTTCTAGCATGAGTATTTTCTAAAGAATCCCTTTCCTGCTACTTGCCCACAGTAGAAGCTATTCAACATGTAGTTTTCTACATATGTCTTCTATAATTTTATTTGAGAAATATTCAGATGCTTTTCACATCCTATGAGAAAACATAGCATTTTATTTCTCAATAACAAGGGATCTACAAACTTACTACTCATGTCTTTATGCCATTATAGCCATGGCACTACATCTATTTTTTTTTATTCAACTGACATTCTACATTATCCTTTCCCTTTTTAAAATTAGATATCCTCAAATAAGTGAGCAACATGGTTCATATTTGATTTTCGGTAACTAATATCTTGGGACAGGTGCCAGATAGACAACGCACCAGACAGAGGACCAGGCAATGTGGCCTAGGGAATTTGCGGAACAAGAATATTTACAAGCCTCTTCTTATAAATATTCTTGTAGAGAAAGAGTGACCTGCCTAAAGGCACAGAGCTAAGTGGAGTGCTCAGCCCTGCAAACGAAGTCTCCTAATTCCCAGGTCTGGGCAGTTGTTAGTACTAGACTATCTCCTACAGCGTTTCGTCTGTACTTTCTACTCACTCACGTGCCAGCCTGGTATCAAGACCATTGGAATCTTGACATTAGAGTCAGGTCCTCCTAGCTCTGCTCCTTGTTACCAAGGACTTAAGCTCTCAGAGTTTCCATTTTCTCATTTGCAAAATGAGGATGCTAAGAGTAAAGTAAGAAAATCCGGGATGAAATGCATTTGTAACTATATTACAATATATATGACAATATATTCAAGCTATAATTGAATTTTAGCTTGTTTCCCTCCCTCAAAACTTTCATAAAATCTTCCGTATACACCAGAGCTTTGCGTGAGTAAGTCTTTTTGGTGAAAATTAAATTAAAAAAAAATACTGTGATCCAAGTTCCATCTAATGTGCTATACACAGACAGCCTGAGCAGAAAGGCAAGACGCTCTTTCAGGGACTCATACATCGTTATCTAGGTCATGCACGTGTGTATGTGTGTGTGTGTAGGGGTGATTCACATCCTAGGTATCATTAATTTGTGCACTTATAATTTTCTAGTACATGCCGTAAGTGTCTTGTTCTTAAAAAATCACTATATTATGACAATTTTCTGATAGATGGAAGTGACCCAAGGAAGGGGTGTCTCTTTCTAATTTGCACAAAAGGAGTATACAGTCCAGTGGTGGTTGTTAGTCTTAAACCAAACACATTCACAGAATAAAAAGCCAAAGTCAGAGGTGATCACGGAACTAGAAGGTGGTCTGTAGGAAGGACATTATGTTTTGCTCAACCTGGCAAAAAGAGTTTTGCATCAATCACTATTAGGTAGATATTAGGGGACAGAATAATCTCAGCTGGCATCTAAGTAACATAGGGACAAAGCAGTACTAGGTCCATCAACAGAAATCTATACAAATGCTACTTTCTCCACTGGTCTTTCCACTGTTCCTTAGTATAAACACAGACTCGCTTGTGCTTTTACACGAATAAGAGCTGGAATAAACATCGATGTGTGCAGCGTTGCACTGGCATCCACAGAATTATCCAGGGGTGTAATCAACGCCGTAACGAGGAAATTGTCAGTTGCGCAGGTGTGGAAGACACTGAAGTGTCTTTCTCCCACCTCCAATTAAAACGTGAATAGGGCATAAACTGCTCACTCTGCCCATTTTCTGCATTTGGAGGACAGGCCCAGGTGTGGAAGAGACTGAAGTGTCTTTCTCCCACCTCCAATTAAAACGTGAATAGGGCATACGGGCTTCCCTGGTGGCGCAGTGGTTGCGCGTCCGCCTGCCGATGCAGGGGAACCGGGTTCGCGCCCCGGTCCGGGAGGATCCCACATGCCGCGGAGCGGCTGGGCCGGTGAGCCATGGCCGCTGAGCCTGCGCGTCCGGAGCCTGTGCTCTGCAACGGGAGAGGCCACAGCAGAGGGAGGCCCGCATACCACAAAAAAAAAAAAAAAAAAAAAATCTAAAAATCTGTGCTCACTCTGCCCATTTTCTGCATTTGGAGGACAGAGACAGAATTCTCAATTGCTCGCATACACTTCTCTTTCATTGCTAGGTTTACAAGCAATCATATCACTCCACACAAACTATAATTTCCTCTTTGTTATCTCTGCTCCCTTCAGACAAACATGATTCACTGAGGAAATAATAATGAACCTTTACCTTTGATGTAGCGGCTGCCTGTTCTGTAGAGATGGGCGTGTGCCAAGATGGGAGATGAATGCCCCATTAAGGCAGGCAGAGTAAATTCCACTTCTAGATGATGTGTGTACCCTGCAGTTTGCTGTTTACTTTTTTATATACTTATCTAAAACCTCTAATGATCTTTTCTGGCATGGTGGTACGTAGAATCTCAACTATTATAAGGTCAACTGTAAACAGTGACTAATAATAATTATCTTAAGAACTTAACTCCAGTAACTTATAATCACTGATTTCTTCTTTTCATTCATTCGCTTACTCAACCCACCCATCCTTCCATCTCTCCAGACACCCACTTATTCAACTTTTACTGAGTATCCACTGATGTGCAAGGCACCGTTTCAGAGTTCACAATACTCGGTGTGTATATGGCCATGAGGGTGTGTGACATGGTACCCATCCTCTTCGAACCCAATTTTTAACTGTTGCTACACCCTGGAATCACCAGGCATGTTCTTGTAAGCAGGTCCTTTGCCTCCTTCCTTTTTAATCATCCCTGTTTTCTTTAGACCTTAATCATAAAGATGAGATCATTAGGCAACAGTTAACTTAGCTCCGGATTTCTGATTTACTAAGTATATGCAACACCTTACCTAACCTGTTGATTCCTTTCCTGGATTAGAAAGAGTACGAATGAAGAATTAAGTAGTTAAACAATGACTGACTCTCTACCCCTAGCTTCCCCTTAGTAAATCTGCAGGCGGAGCAAGCGAGCAAGAGAACATCCAATTGCAGGTGGACCACGTGGGCAAGACAGCATCCCAAGGAAGATGGGGGGAAATCAGCAGGTCTGCACGCAATGGAAAAATGACGAAGCATCTGACCTCCTGCCTTAATGATGAACTGAGATGATTTCTCCTTTCCTCTTTAAAGATTGTCATGGCTGAGCAGAATCTTCGGAGTTGGTCTCTGGACATTCAGTCCACCATCTCTTCAGATTGCTGGCTTTTCTGAATAAAGTACCTTTCTTCTCTGCCAAAGCTTGCCCTTCGATTTACTGGCTGTTGAGCTGCAAGTGGCCGAACCTGAGTTCGGTTACACTGTAAACAATACCAACATCTGGGCTGCACCTCTAATTCTAATTGAATTGTTCTGGAAGAGGGACTAGGAATCAGAATTATTTTTAAACTTGAGTGGTTCTAATATGAGACTCACTGGCTTAGCGTTTCCAACCCAGTAAGGGAGATAAACAGCAAACAGGTGAACAAATGATGCACAAGGCCAGAGAGAGCAGTGTTTCATGCTTTCTGGTTGGCTCTAGCAAATCTCCATTCTGAGATTAGGCCCAAAGGTTAGCAGGCTGTGACTGAAAAGTAAATTTTATTCATCTGTTTTCGTGCATTTTCTCATACTATGGTTGTGTTTGTAATAACAGACATTTCCCTTGTGGCAAAATATCAGTAAGGCAGTGGCCAGAAAGCTGAATTTTGGGGCTCGTCCTGCTACTGAAGGGGGACAGAACATACCATCACAAAATATGCCTCTCTGGCCTAAGGATTATTTTTAAGAAATAGCACACAGGAAAAGCTCTGAAAACCAAGTAGCAGTTATCCTTTTGTAACAGACATTTAGATTTATAAAGGAAATCCCCATTTGTAAGGGTCATCCCTCCCTGTACCAGGAAGAGGAGGGTGATCTAATCAGCATTTTGACCTGTGTGCTATTCATCCACTAGACCTCATTCAGAGAGTCTTGTCAAGTGACACCAGCCCGTTGGAAAATCCTCCTGGGGGTTGCTTTTCATGGTCATAGGGGTGTCTAATTAACTGTTACTACCAAAGAGAATTAATTCTATTCTACTAGAAAAGCCACAGCAGCCACTATATCTTTACAGGTAAATCTTGCCCAGCAATATGCTGCAGACAGGAAGCAAAGGTTCACTAGCAGCAGCCTGTGGTTATGAGATAAAAATCCATCCAACCCACATGAAAAATAAGCACTTGTTGTGGCCTTCAGGGGGAAGAAAACAACATAACTTAATGGTATACTGCAATGAAGGATCAAAAACTTTAAGGATATATATATACACACACACACACATACATATATAAAAAGGGGCAAGAGTCAATAAGAAAATTAGAAAAGAAAAAACCCAAAATCTCATAAGAGTTTAATTGTGATTTCATTTTCTTGCTAGGATTACGAAAGAGCCATTGATTCCTGGTGGCAGCTGGCAAATGGGATGAAAGGTCCCCAGATGAGGCTTCTTGTTTCTGGGATTTTCTGCTTGGTCAGGTCTTCCAGGGAAGCTGGTCTAAGCCACTCTCATCCTCCTACGAATGGCCAAAGGAACCAGGAGGGAGAGACTATTTGGTCACTACAGTTAGAATTAGTGGATTTTAAAAATATTTTGATACTTAAATGTTATTATTTCCTCTTTTTTTTTTCTTTGCGGTACGCGGGCCTCTCACTGCTGTGGCCTCTCCCGTTGCGGAGCACAGGCTCCGGAGGCACAGGCTCAGCGGCCATGGCTCACGGGCCCAGCCGCTCTGCGGCATGTGGGATCTTCCCGGACCGGGGCATGAACCCGTGTCTCCTGCATCGGCAGGCGGGCTCTCAACCACTGCGCCACCAGGGAAGCCCCTATATTCCCTTTTAAACAGCATTTTCACAACTGTCACTCACCACACTGCAATTAAATTCAGAAAAAGATCCAAAGCTCTTTGTATGTGTTTTTAAAACACTAATCTTTTCATCCATAACCATAATGCTTTCCACTTCATCTTGTCTGTGTAATGCTTAAGTCTCAGTTTTCTTTTCCTAAGGACAAAGTTTGCCTCTCTCATGGCTGAATATAGACTGCAAATGCCTTTGCGATAAGAAAATTTCAAAAGCAGGGTTAGAGTTCACTTTTAATATTGGCCAATTTCATCAATTCATACTTGTTTCACTGTTGTCTTGACTGTATTGATTGGTACAAAAATAGGCTATTAACCTTCTGACCATTATCTGTGAGGCATATGATATAGCAAAACCACCCTATCATTGGACAGACTCCTTGGCCATAATCAAGAATGAGTAATAATTAGCTGCTTCAACAACAGAGGCCCCAGAGCTAACATTTAAGTCCTAGGTTCTACATGATGTGGGAAGTAGTTCATATACGTCATGCCATTCAGTGCTCACAAGTCCTTCTCAGTTGGTGCTGTTTTTATCCGCCTGTTCATAAATGAGGAAACGGCAACAGAGAGAGGTTTTAAAAGCTTGCCCAGAGGCACACGCTGGCAGGTGGCAAAACCAGGATCCAGGGTCTGGCGGTCTGACTTGAAAGTTCTGCTCCTAACCTTGACTCAGTGCTGCCACCAGTGTCAGAGACTCTGCTAAACCTCAAAACCTGACTGAGCCCTGAGAAAGGACAGGATCTTTTCATTATGCCAAACAGCCAAGTGTTACATTTTTTTGTTTGTTTGTTTGTTTTGCGGTACGCGGGCCTCTCACTGTTGTGGCCTCTCCCGTTGCGAAGCACAGGCTCCGGACGCGCAGGCTCAGCGGCCATGGCTCACGGGCCCAGCCGCTGTGCGGCATGTGGGATCTTCCCTGACCGGGGCACGAATCCGTGTCCCCCTGCATCGGCAGGCGGGGTCTCAACCACTGCGTCACCAGGGACGCCCCAAGTGTTACATTTTAACCCTTCAGTCTCCCTGTCTGTACAGCAGGAATGAAGTCCATCCCTCTCATCCCACTTAAGGGAGTTTTGGAGAGGGTATTTGTGAAAGTACTTTGAAATTTACAAAGCATGGAAAGAATCTGAATTGTTCTGCAAACACCCACAATGCAAGGAAAAGTGAAAAGGAATCCATCAATACTGGTCACAGATTCTAACCTTCAACTACTCAATGAATAGAACTTTTCGAGAAATTTCAACTTAATGAGAGGTCCCTGGTAAAATCATATCCGTGAACAGCACTTAGAAGCCCGGATCTTAGTATCTTCCTATTAGAGCAGATCTGAAAGGTGGTTTAGTTAAAACCTTCCCTCCTTCTGATGCCTGACACACCTCTATAGCAGTCCTGATTGGACAGTTCCCCTTACCTTGAGTCTCTCAGTGACAAGAAGTTCACGGCTATCAAGGGAGGTAATTCAGACAATTCAAAAACACTTCTTTATGTTGCACTATCTTACTTTTGGTTCTGCTGCCCTCACTTCTTAGCCATTCTGGGTCATTAGAGTAAAGAGCAAAATTCTCTTTCTGTAAGAATATCGCCCCTCACACAAAGAGAGGGGGCTTGTGCCTTCACCGGTTCACTTAACTTAGTCACTGCCTGGCTCGAGCTATGGGATTATTATGTGACAGGAAGCAAAACCCTCCATGCATCATTCACTGAGAACTGACTTCTAGCTTTAGAATGAGCCACTGAAATACTGAATGTAGCATAATAGCTCCTCAGGCGCCAAGAGTAGGATGTATTCAATCCATTGTGGTTGTGCTTCTCCCAAATGGTCCTCACAGAGCAGCCCAGTCATTTGCAGAGGCGGGTAATCAGAAGCCCAGGGCCTCCTGCTCTCCATTTTAATCTCACTCATCATGCACATTTTATATACAACTGCATTCAAATGCTGAAGGGCATTTTCCTCATTTCCCAAAGAGCTTTCCATGGGGACCACAGAGAGAACCATAAATGAACAGACAGATGCATCATGTTAAAAAGGGTGTCAACACTTTCCTTTAATCAGTACACAGTCAATATTCTCCATCATGAATAACTAATGAGTTTCTCAACTCCCTTCCTCAGATGTCACTGCAAAAATTTATCCAAGGAATGTCATCTGCACTTAATGAAGGGACAAGCAGCGTAATTAAGTTTTAAGCTATTTCTTCAGCATGAAGCTGCCATGAAGTGTGAAATGACTATAATTCACATTTTTAAGACCCTGCATTTATTAGCATCTATTTTTTATTCAAGGTTAGGGGTATGTGCTTGGATTGCCAAAGGATTTCAAATTCGTCTGTGCTTTGTTATTCCAGAGTGAGTGTGCCTGAACTCAGATGCCAGGCAAGGAAAATTATCATTAATGAGTCAGGTTGCATTTCTGAAAAAAATCCAAAGACCTGGAAACTAATCTTCCTTTGTGAATAGGAAGCAATGATGAAATGTAGAACTGGGTGAAAGAGGACTTGATTCCTCTATGAATTATGATAACCATGGTTGAGAAAATGAATAGGTATTGTAGGTCAGAGGCTTCACGTTAAAGCAAAGTTCTACTGGAGTGTGACTATAGCAGAACGCTTGGGCAAAAAAGAAATCTAAAGTTTTGAAACTGCTTGTAAAAGAAAGAAGAAGAGATTATTCTCTTTTGGAAATGACTGAGGATGAATAGAAGAAAGAAAGAAAGGGGATAAATAAGCATATGGCCAAAATTAGAGACTCCAGGAGACTTTAATGGCTCTCCTTTACAAACAAATGTCAAAGAGTCAGTTACTCATCGTTTTGCTGGCTGAGCACACACTTCTGGAGGGAATGAATTTGTGATGATTCACCTAACCTAAACCCCTCTGTGGGCAATGGCAAATGTGGAAGACATCTGAGCCAGTGCATCCAAAAATGAAGATGTGCAGGGGCTATGTATCGGGGCTAACAGGGAGACCTGTATGATCCTGGGGCGTGCCAAAAAGGATTTCCTTAGGAAGTGAACTTTAAACTGAGAGTTAAAAGATGGATAGGATGATTCAGAAAGAGTAGAGAAGAATGTTTCAAGAAAAGGGACTAGCAAGGCTCTAAGTCAAGCCTCTATGGCACTGTAGAGGAAACCAAGGGAGAATAGAATGGCTGTAGCCTGCAAATTGAGGAGGCTTCTGATTAAACAGTGAACTCAACACATATGTCTACCTCTGCTTCTTCCTGAAATGCTAACCCAACTACAGTAAATGGATCAAGAAAGACCCACACCCACAAAGATAAAGACAAAGAAAAGGAGTGAATGGGAGCAGAATATACCATCCCAAAATATGCCTCTTTGGCAGAAGGATTATTTTAGGCTGATTATTTTTAAGAAATAGCAGACATGGGAGAAGCTCTGAAAAACAAGCAGATGTTACTCTTTTGTAAGAGACATTTACATTTATAAGGAAAATCTCCATTTGTAATGGGTTTCCCTCTCTGTACCAGGTAGAGAAGGAGGACTAAATTTCTAGAAACTCTCATCAATGCAGAAGGCAATGACTTAAATCTGCATAATAACTTTACCTTTGCTTACTGTGCTTTTCCTGATAACATCCCATAACTGGCCTCTTCCCCCGCACCCCTCCCTCAAATCTTTTGTTTTTCGCTAGAGGTGATATTTAAGGTGTTGGCTTGGGCCATTTCAGGGAGTTACTCAGTCTTCCTGGGTATCTCCCATGTATACAGAACGTATACACGTCATTGAACGTTTTTTTCTGTATTAATCTTTTATTACAGGGGTGTCTCAGCCAAGAACCTAGAAAGATAGAGGAAAAATTATTTTTCCTTTCCCACAGTTTTGGCAACCCAGATAGAACTTTCTGAGATACCACACTTGTTCTGGAGCCTGCAGATGAGATCCTGGAAAACTGGCAGAAGTGACAGAAAGCTAAGAATTTTTACCAAAGTCAGCTCTCCTGGATTTCGCTCTGTAGTACTCTGTAGGTTGAGAGAGGAAGATAAAAATTTCTTGTCCCTTTTCAAGTTTAGATTAGCAGGAGAAAATATATGTGTGAATAAGTTCCTTGGGTGTAGCAACTTTGGTAAAGATTTACTATGAGAACTCTTGTTTTCTACTGGTCCTTTTCCTCCCAGAGGTGGTCATTTTTTTTTCTCTTGTCTCTGTCTTTTGTGCCACTTGTCACAAGGAGGAGAACCACAGGTATGAGGAGATTTTCCTTTCATCTTGTTCTATGTCCTGAGAGCCTGGCTTTGTGACCAGTGAGAATATTCCCCCTGGTCTTCACCAGCCAGAGGATGCATGTCCAGGTATGCCTCTGGAGGACAGCCAAATAGACTGTGAATCCAAGAAGCAGCATTCTCTTGGTTCAACTTTGCTACTGAAACCGAGCAGGAACCTGTGGGCACACCACTCCCCCCAACACTAGTGCAGCGATGGGGAAAGGTCCCGGTTCCTCCTGAAGGAATATACCTAATAGTATCTTTGAGTTCCTCTGCAGGAACTAAGTTTCCCCACCCAGGTAGAGCTGAGCACAAGATTCCTGGAGCACCGCACTGTTAGCTCACTACCAACCAATCAGAAGAAAGTCCCACACCCTGCAGCCTGCACCCCAAATTTTGCCTATTAAAAACTTCTCCCCTAAAACCATCAAGGAATTCAGGGTTTTTGAGCACAAGCCACCCATTTTCCTTCCTTGGCCCTGCACTAAACATATCTCTGCTCCAAACTCTGACATTTCAGTTTGTTTGGCCTCACTGTGCGTTGGGCACACAAACTTGTGTTCGACAACACCGGTTCTCAGGGGGGTTTGTCATAAGGGGTCCTGGTCCATAAGGGGCCTTTGCTGTTTCAACTTTTGTTGCTTTGTTAGTACAAACAGGTCCCATTCCAGTGGCGTCTGCCTGGCGTCACAGATTAGTGGGTCTGGGACTGGAAGCTTCTCATGTCCTCATGGGAAACCAGAGACACTATTTTCATTACACCATTCTTATTTGCCTGTGGCAGTGAAAGTCTTGGCAGAGGGAGAAACAAAAATAACAAAAGGTTGGAAGGAGGGGAAAGGGTAATGGGAGATGAGAGGCTGGGCCCATCATGCAGGGCCAGATCAACCACTTTAAGGTGGTACGTGAGTGTTTTTGTTTATCTTCAAGTCAGTGGGAGCCACTGAAGGATAGCAAACAAAGGAGTGACCTTTACCACAACTTGGCACATAATTCAAGGCCAGAAGTCAGGCAAATTTATTTAGTTCTTTCTGAGATGGTCTTACTTTCATTTATATTATAGTTGGTTCTTGAACAACACAAGTTTGAACTGTACAGGTCCACTTATACATGGATATTTTTCAATAGTAAATACTACAGCACTACACGGTCTCTAGTTGGTTGAATCTGCAGATGCGGAGGACCAAATATAAGTTATACGCAGAGTAACCCCTGCGTTGTTCAATGGTCAACTGTATGTTTTAACAAACCATGGAAAATTCTGGACTAAGAATCCTCTGGCTGGCTTTTTAATTTTTTAAAAATTTACTTCTAGTTCTCAACTTATTTCAGGTAAAAACTGTCAGCTTGTTCCTATAAACTCCCATTACTCTTTGTTTTGAAAAGGTTATAATTGGAATAAAATAAGGCTGGCTTCAAGCCAGCATCATGAAGGGTGTAATTAAACAAGATTTTCTGTCTATCCATCGAGCAGGGCAATCCTACTGCGGGGGGGAAAGGAGAGATTCTAAAGCAATTGTGTGTTTTTCAAGAATAATAGAACAATCTACCCCACACATTTTACATAATACATGGTCGCTGCTGACATTTTAATCAAGATAGAAACAATAATAAAGTCAGGATGCTCTGTGTTCAGGCAGAAGGGAGCCCCAACTCTGGAATTTTGGCAGATATACACACATGCCCATTCTGCTCTAAACGGCTGGAAGGTTAGCACTTATTTCATGATGTCCTTCCTTCCCTGACAACACGGATAAAAGTGCAGTTTTAAACACCCCTGCCAGTTATGGTTTTACCTGCTGAATGATTTTTTTTTCCACATTTTAAACCCTTAAGTTAAACAATTAATCGAAAGGATATAATTTTAATTTTTAAATAAAAGCCACTTGTCTTAGATAATGTTAACAACGTGTCGAGTTGCCTCTCTCAAATTCAGACAAAAATGGGCCTCTCTCAAATTCAGACAAAAATGGGCTGGCCATAAATGGACCATAAGGTGCCTCACTGAACAAGGCTGATGGCTCTAGCTTTCGTAGATAGTCCAGTAATGATTTTGAGAGAGAGGCTTGTGAAATGTTTTGGTTATTAAGGCATTCCCCCCAATATCTTATTGGTTTAAAAAGATTAAAAATCCAGGACCACTTTTGGGGAGTATGTTGAGAGCATCAGATCTGGAGTACAATTCCAATCAATGCTCACTCAAAACTTGCAGAGAAATGAACACTAATCGCAGGCATGTGATGATGGATTCTGAAAGCAACTTTTCCTTTTGCTCATACCCCGTGGTCCCTGCAAGACAGAGGGCAAGGGGCTTCCCTGGTGGCGCAGTGGTTGCGCGTCTGCCTGCCGATGCAGGGGAACTGGGTTCGCGCCCCGGTCTGGGAGGATCCCACATGCCGCGGAGCGGCTGGGCCCGTGAGCCATGGCCGCTGAGCCTGCGCGTCCGGAGCCTGTGCTCCGCAACGGGAGAGGCCACAACAGTGAGAGGCCCGCATACCACAAAAAAAAAAAAAAAAAAAAGACAGAGGGCAAGACTCACAGAATTGGAAGCTTGGCAAAGTCATGTAAGATACCTTGTCACTGGAATGATACACTGTATTGCAAGCTGGCCAATGTACAAACCATGCTCACCCACGAAAACAAATGGCATTTCTTTATTGTTTTTACCTGACTTAATTTTTCTCTCAAACTTATCCTTATGGATTGTTGGGAAAAAAATCTATTCTGGCATCCTCTCGGTAATTGAAAAGTTTCGACTTTCCCATTAGGATAAATAATTAGTCTAAATTTTCCTCTCCCTCTTTCAGATATCATTATGGATATGGCAGGAGGCGGCTTATGTGACCACGTGGTGACAGGAACAGAGCAAGATTAGATTCCAGGAGATGTTATTTTGATCTGCATCAAGGCTAGACCCCCATGCCCAAGTCCTCATTGAATAAACTCTCTCTGGGCTCCAGCAGTATCCACTGAGTCGGGACCGAATGGTGTTGGGAGACCCTGAGACCTGCGCAGGTCTCCCACTGCACCAAACTGGATTGTCTTCTTTGGAGCCCTCAGCCCCACTGCAGGGACGCTCGCCAGGACCAGCCAGCCTGCACCATCAGTTATCCATGTGCATTCCACAACACACCACATGGACACTTCTACGAACTGCCTTCCCTCCTCCCCCACGCCTGGAATTAACGGAGATTCCAGAGTGTTGACCCAGGTCCTCTTTTCCTCTCTTTCCAGGGGGTTGTGAAACCACCCTACAAGTTGGCTTCCTCCTAGAATCCCAAAC
Source organism: Physeter macrocephalus (assembly GCF_002837175.3). NCBI lineage: Eukaryota > Metazoa > Chordata > Mammalia > Artiodactyla > Physeteridae > Physeter > Physeter macrocephalus. The sequence continues at coordinate 150,714,789 of NC_041221.1, read as the reverse complement.
GAAAATGTATAATGACCCTTTGCTTTTGCCTTTTCTTAAAATCTACTTGGGCTTCCCTGGTGGCGCAGTGGTTGAGAGTCCGCCTGCCGATGCAGGGAACACGGGTTCCGGCCCTGGTCTGGGAGGATCCCATATGCTGCGGAGCAACTGGGCCCGTGAGCCACAACTACTGAGCCTGTGCGTCTGGAGCCTGTGCTCCACAACAAGAGAGGCCGCAACAGTGAGAGGCCCGCGCACCGCGATGAAGAGCGGCCCCCACTCGCCGCAACTAGAGAAAGCCCTTGCACAGAAACAAAGACCCAACACAGCCAAAAAATAAAAATAAATTAAAAAATAAGAAACAAACAAAAAAACCCCACCACTCTAAAAAAAAAAAATCTACTTAATTGGTTTCTTCCCTCCATGACCCAGAGAAGAAAGGTCATCAGGACATATATTTCACAACCTGCTTTTCCTACATTTCCTGTCTTCTTCTTCCCACAATTCACCAGAGACCAGAACAGAGGAGATCTCTACTTCCTCTTCCTGTCTGAATGGGACTTCCCCTATGTCCTAACCTCAGCTTTCCCTGTGATGTTATCTGCCATCTATCATTCTCTGGTCTCTAATGGTACAATCATAATGTACAGAGGAGATGAATACAGACTCATGGGTTTAATATATTTAAGCTGTAATTTCTATTACTTGTGCAAAATAAGAGCTTTTGATAAACAAGGCAAAGGGAAAGGTGGCAATACCTCAAATACGGAAGTATCACTTTTCCTTTGCCTCTTTGCTTCTCCTTATATTTACAAATAGAACCATGGTGAAAGGCACCCGGGGAAAGGTGGGGGATAAGGTAGAAAAGGGAAATACAGAGATAAATTCAAACTCTAGTACTGATACTAACAAGAAAAAAAAAGAGAGAATAATAATGGCATGTTGGAATATAGGAGGAAGAGGAAGAAAAGGGACATATATATGTATTGACTGGTCTCGGAAGATGGGCAAGATGTAATAGTTTTGGGATTTCAAACAGGACAATCTTAGGGTCAAGTGGGCCTCATTAAGCCCTAGCCTGTGGCTTTCAGATCTTTTTTTTTTTTTCTCAGCAGGCACTATTAAATGTGTGAAGAGAAGTGTTATAAGGTAGTCACTAGCATTTTTGGCAAAATGAGAAAATGAAGGCAATACAATGACATGTTAATACAGTTAAACGAGATTGTCTTGTATTCGATTATAAGACTGTCTTTTATTCTATACTATGTCTTCTTATATCCTTTCTCTTATATAAAATGCAGTTAATAGTAGATGGAAGTACTCAATAATTTTTTCCTTTTGTCTTTAATTGAGAAATAATTGTTGGTCACCATGATTTGATGGAAACTTTTTAGGGGTTAAAGAAATATTAAACTCTGGGAACTCCCATCCCATCTGAGTTCTCGTGTCCCTGTGAGAGAGAGAGCTGCTTGCCTGTCCTCCCAATAGCTAACATGTGTTGAAATAGTATTCACTGAGCTTTTCCTCCATTCTAGGCACTGGGGCTAGAAGAGCTTAAGACACTTGCCCAAGTTCACAAAGCAGATAGGCATGGGTACCAAATTCAAAGCCAGAGCAGGATACCTTCAAAGCACAGGCTCTTGACCAACAGGGCCACTGCTCCACCATTATTCTATTTTTTAAGGCCTTGGAGTAAGTAACTGCTATTATTTGGTCCACTACATTTTTTTTTCATTTCTTCTTTGAATCACTTCAATATTTGTGCTATATGATCAAATAATTCTAAATCTCATACATTCAAAACAAAACTAAAAAAACTTAGTCTAAGTATTTGGAGTTGGGGGTGGAAGAGAGGGAAGAAAATTACAGAACATGTCTGCAAAATGTTTAAAAGGGAGAAAATTTAAAGATTTCTTCTACAATGGTACTCCCCCTTTCACCACGTACCATAGCTAAAAGCTCAATACACAGCTTCTTGCCTCTTCTCTCCCTTCCCCCACTCCCACCTGTTCTTTCTCTGTATTTCTGTCTTTGTGTGTGTGTCTCTCTCTTTACCTGTGTGTGTACATTTTTAAAAACCAGACTGTTGATCCATTATTTTTGGTATTGTGAATTTTGAAGAGGACAAAGAAGTGGAGGAGGATTGCCAAGCCTCAAATTAAATGAGCCCTGAAGCTCTGACAGACTGTTCTTGCCACTTAAATTTATAAACCACTGAGAGCCAATAAATACTTAGCTGGCTATAGACATTTTAAAATAAAATTTAAAAATGAATAAATTCATTTTTGTCAACTTGTGGGAGGCTTGTCTAATCCCTGTTTCCCTATAAGACACACAAACTGTAAATTCCCATATTTCCAAAGGAGCCAGATTGAGTACCTACCCGGTTAAAAAAAATTTTTTGCAAAATGTTCAAGTGCATTATTGGGAGTAACAGATGTATCATAATTTTTCAGCTTTATCATTAAAACCCTGGTAATATTATGGAGAAAAAAAAACAGTAACAAAGTAATACCTCATTTATTTGGGGCTGTAGAATGGGTTTGCTATCAGTGAATCTTTCAGTTCTGAATTGAATTACATACTGACTTTTTTTTAAAATAAATTTATTTATTTATTTATTTTTGGCTGCACTGGGTCTTCGTTGCTGTGCGCGGGCTTTCTCTAGTTGCGGCGAGTGGGGGCTACTCTTCGTTGTGGCGTGCAGGCTTCTCATTGTGGTGGCTTCTCTTGTTGTGGAGCATGGGCTCTAGGAGCTCAGGCTTCAGTAGTTGTGGCACACGGGCTCAGTAGTTGTGGCTCGCGGGCTCTAGAGCGCAGGCTCAGTAGCTGTGGTTCACGGGCTTAGTTGCTCCGTGGCATGTGGGATCTTCCCGGGCCAGGGCTCGAACATGTGTCCCCTGCATTGGCAGGCAGATTCTTAACCACTGCACCACCAGGGAAGCCCACATACTGATTTTTGAAGCTTGTAACAATCTTTAGTCTTTTGCGACCATATTTGAAACTGCCTTCACACAATTTTTTAAAGAACACAACTGTCATGAGGAAATTACAACCCCTCATGTTTGTCAATAACACAGTAACATTCTTGGGAGCTAGAGAAATACGTTGGGGTACTTTCCCCTACATTAAATGGCGGTAGAGAACCACACTTTTTGAATTCTGAGGTGTACTTTTGGGTTTTATCTTTTTTCTTCTTGCAACTAAAATGTCACTTCCTTTGGGCAGCCTTATTTAACTCTCTTCGGTAGGTTTTGTAATTCTCTGTGTTTCCTCTGATTTCGTTCATATATCTATCCTAGATTTCATTACCTTGTATTTTGAGGTTCCTTTCTGTCTTATTCTCCTTAACTATAAATTATTTGAGTACTCATTTAACTCTACATCTCAAGTGTCTATCACATGCCTTGACTCTTAATAAAGTGTCAAAAAAAATACTTGGTATAAACAAAACGAAAAGAATGGGAGAAAATATTTGCAAACAAAGCGACTGACAACGGATTACCCTCCAAAATATACAAACAGCTCATGCAGCTCAATATCAAAAAAACAAACCCAATCAAAAAAATGGGCAGAAGATCTAAATAGATATTTCTCCAAGGGAGACATACAGATGGCCAAAAAGCACATGAAAAGATGCTCAACATCACTAATTATTAGAGAAATGCAAATCAAAACTACAATGAGGTATCACCTCACACCAGTCAGAATGGCTGTCATCAAAATGTCTACAAACAATAAATGCTTAAAAGGCTGTGGAGAAAAGGGAACCTTCCCTACACTGTTGGTGGGAATGTAAATTGGTAAAACCACTATGGAGAAAACTAGGGAGGTTCCTCAAAAAACTAAAAATAGAACTACCATATGACCCAGCAATCCCATTCCTAGACATATACCCAGAGAAAACCATAGTTCAAAAAGACACATGCACTCCAATGTTCATTGCAGCTGCATTTACAATAGCCAGGACATGGAAGCAACCTAAATGTCTATCAACAGAGGAATGGATAAAGAAGATGTGGTACATATACACAATGGAATATTACTCAGCCATAGAAAAGAATGAAATAATGCCATCTGCAGCAACATGGATGGACCTAGAGATTATCATACTAAGTGAAGTAAGTCAGATAGAGAAAGACAAATATCATATGATATTTTGATATGTGGAATCTAAAAAACATGATACAAATGAACTTACTTTCAAAACAGACTCACAGACTTTGAAAACAAAGTTACGGTTACCAAGTTGGGGGCGGGGGATAAATTAGGAGTTTGGGATTAACATATCCACACCACTATACATAAAATAGATAATTAACAAGGATCTACTGTACAGCACAGGGAACTCTACTCAATGTTCTGTAATAACCTATATGGGAAAAGAATCTGAAAAACACACTTGGGAAACAGCTTCTTATAGACAATGAAATGGAAAATCAGGTCACCACCCTTGTTATAACTGAAGGTAGAATAAAAGCATATCAGCACAGCCGCTGATGAAGAATTCTTTTATGAACACCTTCTGGCTTCTTGCTTTTTTGTGGTTCCTTCCAAGCTTTTAGTGATATTTAGGGAAACAGAGTTGGCTGTCCGTGTACATTGGTCCATATAACCTTTTTCCTTTCTTTCACAACTGTCATGGCATACATCTGGGAAAAAGGATTTCATAGTCCATTTCCTATTCTGGTAAGATCAGAATCCTACAAGGAAACTTCACAGTTGAAAAGAAGGCTTAGAGCAAGGTAGTCATTCAAAGGTAGTCTCTGTTCTTACAGAAAATACCTATGTCAAACTGAATGGCCTATTTCCAGTCTCAAATCAGGCAGAGCCTGAGATCAGGGATTTTTTCCGTTTGTCTTATATAGACTTTGGGGGAAAAAAAACTGTGTGAACAAGTGAACATTTAAAATATTCAAATTTTAAGTCATGAATTTATTCAAATCCAGTTTTTATTCAAAGTTAGTTTTTCTTATTAGAGGGATGGGGGTAGTGCCTGGTAAATTTTTTTTTTTTTTTTTTTTTGTGGTATGCGGGCCTCCCTCTGCTGCGGCCTCTTCCGTTGCGGAGCACAGGCTCCGGACGCGCAGGCTCAGCGGCCATGGCTCACGGGCCCAGCGGCCATGGCTCACGGGCCCAGGCGCTCCGCGGCATGTGGGATCCTCCCAGACCGGGGCGCGAACCCGGTTCCCCTGCATCGGCAGGCGGACGCGCAACCACTGCGCCACCAGGGAAGCCCGTGCCTGGTACATTTTTAAGTATAGTCTTGAATCTAGAGCCATACGTCATGATTTCAGAATCACCCTGCAGCAGCAGAGTCTACAAATACGCCTGAGTTGGGTGTTGGGTGCAGACCTTACCAACACTCCTTATTTGTCTGGAGAGAAACAACCCTCTTTTGTGATTTTCAGATCAACCCTGGATTATTTACAAACCTCTTAAGCAAATACTGCAAATATAGTAACTATAGTAACTCTAATAAGACAAGCAGTGAACCAAAATGCTCACAGAGAGGAAGCTACCATTCCTTTAGCTGGGAGCTAAGATCTTCCAGGAAGAAACGTCAGAGGCCTAAAATTTGCTTCTCATTAACAAATAAGCAAACAGAAAACAACAACAGAACAAACAAAAAAAACCTCCAGCAGCCAAGAAAGGGGTTTGAGGAAATAAAAATTATCCAAAAAGAGAAGGTCTCTAAAATAGATGTTATTTTTCTCATGTTTGATTGATTGAGTAGCCGAGGGACATGGATGGATATTTAAGTTTTACTTGTTTATCTGAGAAGTCAGTCTAAGTATAAATAAAGGAAGCACAAAAAGACTTTAGTATGTAATTCTTAAGTTGGTCTTTTGTTTGCCCCTGTTCAGATTGTGTCGATGCGTAATAGCCCGAACTGAGTCAGGAGCCTAGAATGTGATCTCTTGGCTTCTCCATCCCTCTGGAACTTTTTTTTAATGGTGCTTTGTGGCAGAACCTCTGACCAAAAAACCATTTTTTTTTTTTTTTTTAGATTCCATATATATGTGTTAGCAAACAGTATTTGTTTTTCTCTTTCTGACTTACTTCACTCTGTCTGACAGACTCTAGGTCCATCCACCTCACTACAAATAGCTCAATTTCGTTTCTTTTTATGGCTGAGTAATATTCCATCGTATATATGTGCCACACCTTCTTTATCCATTCATCTGTCGATGGACACTTAGGTTGCTTCCATGTCCTGGCTATTGTAAACAGAGCTGCAGTGAACACTGTGGTACATGATAGAGTTCAGCTCCTTTTAGACATTATTTATCTTTGGGCTGATCAGCACAAATCATTCGCTAGTTCTGTAAAAAACAACCCCCCCTTCCCCCCAAATAAAAACCCCTGCTCCTAAAGAGGACTGTGAAAAGACAGGGAACTGGGCCACCCATTAGCCTGCTTGAAAGAGTTCTTACATCATAGCCACAAGGATTCAGTGCATTCTCAGAGAATGAGCTCTCTCAGGGTCCTAAAATGCACATTTCCTTGGGTGGATTTGCTTAAAAGATTCCAGCTTTAGCACATTAATATGAAACCCAGGATCTAATTGACAGAGAGCCAGGCAACTTCCTGCCTCTGGAAGACCTGGTGAAAATGGTTACTCTAGTAACATGTAAAACGTCACAGTGTGATATGTAATTTTTAAAATATAGCCCACTGTATACGGGATTTTGCTAAGAAAAGGTTCTCACTCCCCACCGATTATCCTCTTCCTTTTGCCCAATTTATTTCCCTATATTCATAAAGACTTACAGGCCTGGCAGGAATGGTATGGTTTTGTAATGAGGTGATATATTCTCCACTTACTGAGGACATGTTTCTGTTTAGGGAAATGCAAGCTCCAACGTGGCTGCTGCTGTTTTCGCAAAACAGAGATCTCGGGACTGGTTGTGAAAGAGAAGGTATGACTTGTGCAATACAGGTGCGTTTGCTTACAGTTGATGTCTTTATGCAAGAGTTATTCAGGACTATTTATGAGGATTTATGATTGGTCTTAATTAAAAGAACTGTGAGAAATGAAGAAGGCCAATATTCACTGAATTCTTCATGGCTCTAATTCCATAGTGAAAATTAAATTTATATTTGTATCATCATACCATTTTATATGTGTTTCATTTGGAGGGCTGGGGATAGTTCTTTGGTGGCAGGAATGGTTTTTAGGCTATATCTCTGTCTATTTGTCCGTTGGTATGTCTATTGTTCCTTTTTGCTTTCCATAAGTTGGTGGTGGTAAGTACATGGCATCGCAGAGCCCTTTTCTGCTAAAAGCAGCAGGCTTATGGATATCTGATTAACACCAGTACATGGAATACCCACAGAAGGTAGTTGTAGCACCGTATCATTCCAGAAAATGGGGAGCTTGTTAGATAGAAAAAAAAAAGTATTGTATTTACGGTTCAGCTTCTTTTAAACACCACTTTTCTTTGGGCTGATCAGCACCAATTACTGATTAGTTCTCTAACTGGAGAGGATTTTGCTACCACAAAATGCATCAGGAAATACACACTGCAAATGAATGAATACTAAATCTGACAACTCCAAGACTGGCAACCACTTCCTCCAAACTTCCAACTTTAAGTCCTCAGAGAAAATTTTCTCTTAGTTGTAGCTTATCTTCACATCCTTTCTAATCTCTCCCAGTTCATATACTCATGATACTGTTGCATCATAGATATTCAAAACCGATCATCAACCAGTTGCACAAAGAGAGCAAACAGCCACTTAATCAATGCAAACCATACTCAGAAGTTTACCTTAGTTCCTTGAAGGGATCTGCCCTGACATTAGGTGTCTCTATAGATTTAGGGAACACTGTGCCCTCTGCTCCTGTAAACAAAAGAAAAAAGCAAACAGAGGTTGGAGAGTTGGATGTGTCACTGGGAGGCACAGTCAGCACAATGAATGGAGCTAAATGCAGTGAATCCTTTATACAACCCAATACACAGGTATTCTGCCACTGGCTCTAGGGCAGGTCTCTGTGCTAGGAGAGCATTCAATCAACTCATGCAAACAGCCTTTGAAAAAACAAGGAACTCTTTTGAATGTGTTCTTGCTGAGATCAGAGTGAGGCCATGAGGCAAATTCCATGTTGGTTTAAAAAAAAAAAAAAGATGCCTAGAAATGGCATGGTCTGACTCATGTCTCTCATAAACTATTAATAGTCACCCAACTGGAAGTGTTTTGAAAACCAGCAGCTGAAATTCTGTTACTGCAGCATGGGGCACAAATCACATAACACATACAACATCTAAGAAAAGAGTTAGATGGTAGAGAATACTGTAAGAATGTAAGGTATTTGCCTAAGGACAATTAAGCCAAAGTTTTTCAGTAAATCAAGCTTTACACAATAATCTTGAAAACTTAGAACACCATGAGGGATCATTTGAAGTTCAGTGCTTTTACAATCTGAGTATTAACATTGATCCCCGACCCAATCTAGACATTTAGCTCTTGACTTTGCTATAAGCTTTTACCTTTACAACTTGTCAACATCAGCTGAAACTTTCCAGCCGTAAAGATTGTTATTATCTAATTTTTCTGCTCCCAAAGTGTCTTCAAATCTTTTAAGCCTCAGTTTATCACAGACAATTGCACTGGCTATTTGTTTTTCAATTAAACTTAGCCAGGCAGTATCCTGAAGTAAAGGTGTTTATTTTTATACGCTCAGTGTGCTTCTTTGATGCTGTAAGAAGGGACTGAATAATATCTTGCATTCATGTGTGAATTTCTAGAATCCTCTTGCATTGTTATAACGTCTAGAAATCCTCTACTAACCACTGTTATTCCAAATCCATGCTTATCCCGACATACTAATGACTCTAGGAAAATGAACTGATTTCCTGGCTTTTGTAGCAACTATGGAAATGTTTAATCTTTTTGATAAGAGTAATAGACCACTGTAAGTAAAATCAGAATTTTTTTTCTGCCTTAACATAATATATGGTCACTAAAAGAATATTCTGGTGAATAATAACTATTATTCTCAGCTAACATTTCTGAGGGACTACCACACTGCTGGATACCATCATAGATATATCTCATTTATTCCCTGCAACAACCCCATAAAACTGACAGTTCCAGTTGGCATAGAGACACTCCATGTGGAGACCTTTAAGATCTTTCTCTGCCCATAGACACTTTTACTTTCCAAGATCCCAAATCACATCATTTCAAATATACAGGTACATTTCAAAATGTACCCATAGCCCCGTTAGATACATTTTTTGGTGTAAATTTCATAAGAATGTTCACGGTTTTATTAAGTATATATTATTTATTTTGCTCTAGTGATTGAAACTTTACTGTGTTCTTCATAACTGTGATGGTTAATTGTATGTGTCAACCTGACAGGATCAAAAGGTGCCCAGATATTTGGCTAAACATTATTTCTGTATGTGTCTGTGAGGGTGTTACCAGATGAGATTAGTATTTGAATAGGTGTGCTGAATAAAGCAGCTGGCTCTCTCCAATGTAAGTGGGAATCATCCTATCAGATGAGGGCCTGGATACAACAAAAAAGTGGAGGAAGGAAGTATTCCGCCCTTCCTGCCTCACCCTGTGAGCTGGGACATTGATCTTTCCCTGCTGTCCGTGGTCCTGGTTCTCAGGCCTGCAGACCTAGACTGGAATCAACACCATTGACTCCCCTTGTTTTCAGGCATTTGGACTCAGACTAAATTACACCACTGGCCTTCCTCAGTCCCCATTTAACAGACAGCTGAGTGTGGGATTTCTCAGCCTCTATAATAGTGTGAGCCAATTTCTTACAATAAATCTCTTTCTCTGTATAGACCTTATTGGTTTGGTTTCTCTGGAGAATTCTGACTAATACAGTAACTGAGTAAGAATGGGGTGGATTACAAATTATAATGTAGCTTTTGTTACATATGTATTACATTTGGTTTTGCAGAATATCCATTTCCCCTCTCCAACATTTTTGGGATCCTTTGAGGAGCACCTAGGTCAAAGGCACTGTGGAGGCTGCCAACTGGATAAAACAGGCTTGCAGAAGTCACAGGACGGGGACTGAGAGATCGGAAGGTGGCTCTAAGCTGTGTGAAACCCAAGACCATGCCCTCAGCCATCTCTCAGTGCCATATTGTCTGTCACTGAACGACTCCCACCTGCTGCTACTGTAGTTAACAGGGACTTCTCTTTGACATTCGTAGAGATGCTTAGTTCTTAGCCATTTGAGCTCTATTTAAAAATATCTGTATCTATATCTACATATTTAAAGGAACAATTGTATATCTCAATAAGGAGAGGACAGTTATTTCTGTTTATTTACATTGTCTCTACTCTCTAGTGTCAGCTCAAATCTCCTCTTCCTCTACCGAGAATTCCATGAAAGCTGCAACAGAAAGAGCATTACCTCTTTCCAAATCAGCCATAATTGTTTGACTCACCCATATGGCAATCAGTATTGCCCATGGACAGCTTTCATTATTTGAATTGTTTCTAGAATGCTGTAACACTTAATGTTTCACCTCTTTCTCATGCCCACTCTTTCCATCATTTTGTAAGATCTTTGAAGTCAAAGAAGATCTATTTTGCAACTTTGGTGACTGTACCAAGTAGGTGCACACAGTAGGACATAGATTACACTTATTCAGAACAGTTGTCCAAAAATGAGGAATGACCGACTCTTATGAAAAATGAACCTCAAAAGCTCGGGCCATTTTCTTTATCCCATCCAAACTGTACTGAGCCTGTTTCTTTATTTGTCAGATACAATGACAAAACTTCATCTGCTACTTTACTTCTTACTTCTGGCTATACTAGGCTCAAGAGGGAACTGCTCTACTGCAGCCGGGGGCGCTGAGCTCTGCCACCCTTTGAAAGCAAGGCCAAGGGGGAAAAAGGGTGACAATAAAGTCATCCAGCACATTACAGATGCTCACTATCTGTGTTTGTGGAAAGAACATGGTCTCCTTTGAGCACCTGAGCTTGGATCCTCAGCTCTCTGACCTGCAAGCACATTTGCTGTGCTCCTGGCTAGGAGTGCATCTTGCTCTCTGTCCTATCCTCGTTGTCTAGCACAGCGCAGGCACTCAACAAATACTTGTAAGATGACTACGTACACTCATTAGGCACTGAGCACACACTATTTGGGGTTTACCTCGCAGACATTCATCTTATCTCTTCAACTAGATCGTAAGCTCTGTGTGGGCAGGAGCAAGGTCTTATATAGAATATAAACAGATTCGACTTTAGGTTCCCAAGACTCCTCCTGGACTCAATTCAACTAGTACTACCACTTCTATGGGAGGAATAATTTACTGCTATAAAACTCCTCATACCTCACATATTAAATGAATGTCTAAAATCACACCCTGGTGCATTTTAACTATACCACTAAAATAAAGGAGTATGCTTATAAAGGAATGCTATTTGGGCTGAATAGAAATATCTCTTTAAAGTAGAATAAGATCAGAAGGCTTGTGTTCTCTTTCCAAGACCAAGGAACCTGCTTATCCTAAAGATAAGAGAACTGGGGCTAAAGACATGTGGGGCTCATGGTCCTATGGCCAGTGGGCACTAGAGCTGAGATTCACGTCCGGGCATCTGACTAAAGAACCCACATTTAGACCCAGCGCCCTCGTGCCTTGTTTTCTCAGTGCCAGGCCAATGTGGCACTCATTAAATGGCAAGTGAGCAAAATCCAGAGGGGATGGCTCTGACAGGTGGAGGAGATGGGTAACTGACAGGCTCTGGTTGTGGATGAAAGTGAAGGGCAAGACACTCATGCTCCTTTAGCTTCCATTGTCCAACCAGATGCCCTTTGATTGTGTTTTTGCTGGACTTCGGCCACAGGGGTCCACATGTCCCATACATACTGGAGGACAGACTCATGCACGTGACTTCTCAGGGGAACTTATCAAAATCTCTCAGTAGTTGAGTGACCTTGGGCATGAATCTCTCTGACGTTCAGTTTCCTTCTCTGAAAAGAAGAGATATGGGTAGTACCCTCATCTCCCAGGGATCTTGGAGACTAAATGAGATCTCTGGTACATAGCAATCATCAAATGACAATTAATAAAATACTACTACTAGTACTAATATGTTCATGAACCCTATTCTTTCTTCCTCTTATTTGGGTCCTCTATGACTCCTAAAAAATAACATTTTAAAAGCACTTACTACAAAGCAGAAACTACTGAAACTGTCTTCATTTGATCATGAAAATAACCCTGTGAGGGAGGGACTATTAATTTCTGTTATTATGGTTGTGGAATGTGAGATTCAGAGAAGTCAAGAAATTTTTCTACGGTCACACAGTGAAGAGGGGGAGCCAGGATTTGAGCTCCAGCCTTTCAGCTCTGAAACTGATGCCCTTGACCCTACTCTAGACCCTCATTCAGCAGATTAAGTAACACTCTACTTGTTCCTCTTTTTATGAAACATGAACAAATACCCATGTTTATAGCCTCAAGTAACACCTGCTAAATCCCCTATCACTCCTCTTCTAAAAATAATTCCCATGTACAATGAAATGAGATATTAATACATTTCAAAAAGACCCTTTCTTTCCAAGTCCTAACAGATTTCTGATTTCCACACCATTTTTCACTTTCCCAAAAGCTGCAGAGTGGGCTATCATTCCTCAGCATGAATTCCCCCATCCCATCCTCTATCCATTCTTAGATAATAAATTATTCTCAATTTTATTATTTCAAAAAGGTTTCTATTAAAGCCATGCCTACTAATTCCTTCTTTTGACACAATATAATTTACTGGCAATAAATGTTCATAAACACTTTGAGTGAAAAAATCCATAAAGCCATTTCAGCTTTAAGTTCCATTTAATGTCCCTCAGAAATGATTTCATCAATGTGTTTCCATTAGCTGGTTCTCTGCCCAGTAACTTAATTCCACACAATCAATCAGGAACTTAAAAAGCATGTGACAGGATCTTTCTAAAGTGTTTTGAATCATCATAAAGATCAGCTCAATGGCTCTTTTTTCCTACTAGCACAGGTAGGAAGTAAACTCGTCAAAAAATCTCTAATGCACTTTGTTGCCATAGTAACAAAAAAGCCAGTTTCTCCTCTCTAGAAAGTATGCTCAAGTTCAGAGGTCAGTTTGGTCATGCTTTTCCCTCAGAGTGTCCTGGATGTCAAGAGCCCTGAAATCCAGTCATATCTCTGTGACGTTGGGCAAATCACATAACTCTCTCTGGCCCTTGATTTCCTTCACTGTAAAATGAGGGATGGGATGAGAAGTGTCAGAGCTAAAGTGTTTTCTCCCCAAATTTAAAATTTCATAAGGTAACAATCTAATCTAAACAGAAGACTATCTTTAGCCACCTCCAATTCCTACCAGGAAAACAGAGCAACCCTGGAATATCAAAGGAAAATGTTAAAAATGTTCTCAGTGTTTAAGGAAGAAGCAAATTAAAGCAGACAGACATTTGTCCAATTCAAACTACAATTAATTGGTAGAAATAATCACCAGAAAATAAACCTCATAAGAGATGAAATGGTGAAGAACAAAATTTACTGTAGATGAGAATAATTAAAAAAACCCAAAAACCTGGTTTGTAACTCTTTATTGATCTGGGGAAATTCAATTTTATAAAAATAAGAAACATAAAAGTGCCTAAATCTGTACCTGTTGAAAATAGCTATGGACTAAATACTGGATGAAAAATTTAGATATGCAAATTATGATACAGGAAAATTGGACTCGAGAGAAACATAAGACACAAAAGAAAAAATTACCATGATAGAAGTTATAATTAGTAACATTGGAGTTTAAGAAATTTATGATAAGTCAAATCTTTGTTGTACATAGAAAAGAACTACTCTTACAGACACTAATTTCAAGAAAAGCTTTTAAAAAGGGCAGACATGGTTTAAGAGTACTGTTTAGAAAATTGATGAAGGAATTAAACTAGCTTAATGGAGTTTGCTCTGCTAAATTCTTTCTAGACATACATTCATTAACATGGGCATAATTATGATTAATGATTTTGTATAAATGAAAATAGACTAAAAATCATCTTTGGGTTAAAACCATGGAGCTAAAATGTTTCACAGGTTCCATATGTGAGTTAAAACATCTGACGACCATTGTTTGAAGTCAACGTTCTAAGTTTTCCAATTCCTGTTGCTTGGGTAGATATATCCTGAATGACAGTCCTTAAAAACAACCATATTTTACTTGATAAGATAAGGTTCTATTTTCATACCAATATTAGATTATAAAACAGAGAAAGGATGTCAATCTAAAAAATGGTGATAAGAAAATGGGAGAAGGAAGCACATGGAAGCAACCTAAGTGCCCATCAACAGCTGAATGGATAAAGAAGATGTGGCACATATATACAACGGAATATTACTCTGCCATAAAAAGAAATGAAATTGAGTTATTTGTAGTGAGGTTGATGGACCTAGGGTCTGTCATATAGAGTGAAGTAAGGCAGAAAGAGAAAAACAAATACCGTATGCTAACAGATATATATGGAATCTAAAAAAAAAAAAAAAATTGGTTCTGAAGAACCTCAACTCAGTGCTTTGTGACCACCTAGAGGGGTGGGATAGGGAGGGTGGGAGGGAGATGCAAGAGGGAGGAGATATGGGGATATACGTATCCATATGGCTGATTCACTTTGTTATACAGCAGAAACTAACACAACAAGGTAAAGCAATTATACTTCAATAAAGATGTTAAAGAAAAGAAAATGGGAGAAGGAATGATTCAATTTCCTGAAATATCAGAGAACTGGGAAACCAAAGACCTGATTTTTAGTGCTGATTTTGCATAAGCTTATAGCTGACTGTTGGCTATCTGCCCTCAGGTCTTACTTCCCCATTTGTTGTACAAAGCGGGGGTGGGGATTAGGGGTCCATGAGGCCACATCCAGCCCTGATGTTTTAGGAACCTCCAGATAACCTGGTTGGAAGAACCCAACGGACCAGGAGAGGAGCACGGTAGGTTTGATAAACCCAAAGTTAAATGTATTTAACAAATATGTATTGATCAGGGGACTGTAGAGGTGAACCAGAGAGACATGGAGCATATAGACCAGTAGAATGTAGTACTCTCCAGTAGGGTACACTGGCTAGTTCAAAGAATCAGTAATTAAATAAACTCAGAAATAACATACAATAGTGACAAATGGTGATACAGACTTGAAAGGAAAATCAAACATGTCTTTGAAAGTATAATACTTGGGGTCATAGATTGGTCTGTCAGGTATTTTTCCCTGAAAAAGTGAAGTTTTGCTGATATTTGTTAAGTGATTAGGAACAACCTAGTTAAGAGGGGGAAAGAACGGTAGAAGAGATTATGCAAAGGTGGCAGGGTTGGGAAGCTGAGGTCAATAAAGAAGATTGGTGTGGCCAGACCATATTTAGCAAGGGCGAGCAGCGTGGGATGAGATTGGAGAGGTGGGTTGGCTCAGGTAATGCAGAGCCAAGGGTGAAGCCTTTTTTTTTTTGGCCGTGCCACACAGCATGAGGGATCTTAGTTCCCTCACCAGGGATCAAACCCACGCCCCCTGCAGTGGAAGAACGGAGTCTTACTGCCAGGGAAGTCCCACAGTGAGGGTATTAAGCAGACCCGAGCAAACTGGCATTTTTCAAAGATTACTGTGGCTGCATGTTATGGTCTGCATATTTATGTCCCCCTAAAAGTCACATGCTCCAACTGTAACCTTCACCAGAAGTAAACCATGCTGGTGCCCTGATCTCAGACCTCTCAGTCTCCAGAATAGTGAGAAATAAATGTCTGCTGTTTAAGCTACCCAGTCTGTGGTATCTGTTACAGCAGCCTGAGCTGTCTGAGACACTGTATCGTGGAAAAGACACTTGAAGAGGGCAAAGGTAAATGAGGCGAAGCAGAGGAGACGTGATGACAGCTTGGACTAAAGAACTGGCAGCCAGGACGGAGAAGTGCAGGTGGCTTAGGCAATGTGTTAAGAGGAAAACCAATGGGATCTAGTGATGTGCTGGACAAGAGGGAGACAGAGAATGACCACAGGGCCCATGGGAAGGTCTGAAATTGAGGTCAAAGCCAAGTGATTAATACCCAAAGCCACCTGTGCCCACGGCAACCTTACACTTCTCCAATAAAATCTAGCTTCTTTGACATTTGATATTTTAATTTCAATTGAAGTTGCCTTTACTTAATACAAGAAGCCGCTATGAATCCAGCTATATTTTTCCTGTGAAGGTACAGGCAACATGACAAAGAACATTTTTAAGTCTCTCACAGTGTTTACAAATATTTTTAAAAAACACTATGAATAATGTAATAATTCTATGAATAATAAACATTGTCTTCTGTGAAAGATAATTTTCTGGTTACTCCAATGTTTCAGCTGAACACAGTTCATATGTCTCCTGTTGCTTAAAATCTTTCTAAAGTACATGAGGTAATGATTTTTGCCTCTGTAAGTCTAGGCTCCTGACATGGTTACACTTTGATACTTAAACATTCTATGATATCTGAGTGAGACCCATTTTCCTGAAAACTAATCTCCTCTACAGTACATTATCCAAGTTAGGTATAAGTGAATTGAGAGAAATGATCACAGAAAATTCCTCAGAATTTTCCACAGAAACAGTGCTTTTGGATTTAACTCCTAACGTGAACTTTTGACTTTCCCTTAATAGTCTCTCTTTTTTTTTTTTAAGAAGATGTTGGGGGTAGGAGTTTATTAATTTTATTTATTTATTTTTGCTGTGTTGGGTCTTCGTTTCTGTGCGAGGGCTTTCTCTAGCTGTGGCAAGTGGGGGCCACTCTTCATCGCGGTGCGCAGGCCTCTCACTGTCGCGGCTTCTCTTGTTGCGGAGCACAGGCTCCAGACGCGCAGGCTCAGTAGTTGTGGCTCACGGGCCTAGTTGCTCCGCGGCATGCGGGATCTTCCCAGACCAGGGCTCGAACCCGTGTCCCCTGCATTAGCAGGCAGATTCTCAACCACTGCGCCACCAGGGAAGCCCCCGTTAATAGTCTTATGCAGTGAAAAATTCTTTTCAAGGAGGGAGTTGGGTTATGTTTAATCAACAGTTTAAAGTGAACTGAGTAATCAGTGAGGTTGCAGAGGTTCCACTTATTTCAGGATTAACCACTTTGAAGGGGGATGTCAATTTCTGAAAGCCATCCCCACACATGAGTAACAGACAGATGCAAGACAGTAACTTTGATTGGAAAAAGTCACTTGAAATAACTTAATACCCTTATGTCTCCCTGGCTGCTGGTGGCATTGAATAAACTGCTAACGCAAAACATTTCTAGTCATTACAAGTTGTTTCTAGGATACGTATGAAATATTTTCTTTTCAGGAACTAGGACAGATTTGCCTAACCTCAAAGTACAGAAAATTCATTCAACAAATATTTATGGAGGGCCTACTCCATAAATGGGTTGGTGGGGAAAACAGGTTCAGACCTTCCTCCTTAAGGGATCAAAAAACAAAATCTACAGCATTCCAAGGGTTATAATATTTACTGTCTATAAATATTTAACAATTACCTACTATGTGCATGGCACAATGCTAAGGCAATATTCAGTGTGAAGCTCTATCTCTGCCCTTATGTAGGTTTATTATAGCTAGACAGAAAGATATTCGAGAACAAATTTAAATTGATTTTTGATAAAAATTATCATAAACCATGCGTTCTCAATAAGGGTAATGTAGCCCCCAAATGTACAAAAATTGGTCTTGGAGGGCAGAATAAATCTTAATCCATTCACGTATAAAGCACAAATATATATAAATACATATACAGTACCTATGATACTAAAATTCCATTGGACGGGTGTAATTAGGGAGAAAAAGGACTGAAATGATTCCTTAGAAGAGTGATACTGGAAAAAAGGGTGAGGAACACTGAGGTAAATACTCGGAAGTAGGACAGGGAGCTGACGGAGCACTGAGTGGGAGGCTTGCCATAGTATGGAAGGATCTGCGAAGGCTTCCTGCGGAAACGAAGAAGGAAGAGGAATTAGGCAGGCAAAGAGACAGCTGAGGTGGAGGCGGGTGGACAGAGCACATCTGCAAGGAGGACATGTATGAAGGCCCGGAGACAAGAGGGAGGATGCGGCTTTCAAGGAATAATGATAAGATCAGCGTAGCCTGAGTGGGCGGAGCAAGATGGTCGTAAAATGAGATTGGTGAGGGCGAGGGGCAAGGTCATGTAGGGCATGTTAAAATTTGAGAGGAGTTTTTACAGTTGGATAGCTGATATTCTGTCTAAGATACTGTTAGAAGGAATCTGGTTGCTTTCTGCTGTTGCTGAGCTGCTGTGACAGCTCTGGACAGCCTATATTCAGAATTATTATTATGTAATAAAAATAAACTTCTGATTTGTTTAAGCCACTGCTTGTTGAGTGTCTGTAATTCCAATAGCTATAGGGCCTGACTACAGGCATACCTCTTTTTTTTGTTTGTTTGTTTGTGTTTTTTTGCGGTACGCGGGCCTCTCACTGTTGTGGCCTCTCCCGTTGCGGAGCACAGGCTCCGGACGCGCAGGCTCAGCGGCCATGGCTCACGGGCCCAGCCGCTCCGCGGCATGTGGGATCCTCCCGGACCGGGGCGCGAACCCGCATCCCCTGCATCGGCAGGCGGACTCTCAACCACCGCGCCACCAGGGAAGCCCAGGCATACCTCATTTTATCGTGCTTTACTTTACTGAGCTCATCGATATTACATTTTCCACAAATTGAAGGTTTGTAGCAGCCCTCTGTTGAGCAAGTCTATTATTGGTGCCGTTTGTCTAACAGCATTTGCTCACTTCGTGTCTCTGTGTCACATTTTGGTAATTCTCACAACATTCCTCACTTTTTCATTATCATTATGTTTGTTATGGTGATCCATGTTCAGTGATTTTTTGATGTTACTATTATCAATGTTTAGGAGCTCCACAAACCATGCCCATATAAGATGGCGAACTAAATTGTTAAATGTTATATGTGTTCTGACTGCTCCACCGACCAGCTGTTCCCTTGTCTCTCTCTCTCCTTGGGCCTCCCTAATTCCTGAGATACAAAAGTATTGAAATTAGGCCAATTAATAAACCCACAATGGCCTCTAAGGGTTTAAGTGAAAGGAAGAGTTGCACATCTCTTACTTTAAATCAAAAGCTAGATATGACTAAGCTTAGTGAGGAAGGCAAGTCAAAAGCCAAGACAGGCTGAAAGCTGGGCCTCTTGTGTCAAACTGTTAGCCAAGTTGTGAATGAAAGGGAAAAATTACTGAAGGAAATTAAAAATGTTACTCTAGCGAACACGCAAATGAGAAGAAAGTTAAACAGCCTTATTGCTGATATGGAGAAAGTTCTAGAGTTCTGGAGAGAAGACCAAAGCAGTCACAACATTCCCTTAAACCAAAGACTAATCCAGAGCAAGGCCCTAATTCTCTTCAATTCTATGAAGGCTGAGAAAGGTGATGAAGTTGGAGAAGAAAAGTTTGAAGCTGGCAGAGGTTGGTTCATGAGGTTTAAGGAAAGAAGCCGTCTCCACAACACAGAAGTGCAAGGTGGGGCAGCAAGTGCTGATGTAGAAACTGCAGCAAGTTATCCAGAATATCTAGCTAAGATAATTCACGAAGGTGGCTACATTAGATGACAGATTTTCAGTGTAAGTGAAACAGCCTTATATTGGAAGATGCTATCTAGGACTTTCACAACTAGAGAGGAGAAGTCAACGCCTGACTTCAAAGTTTAAAGGACAGGCTGACTCTCTTAGGGGTTAATGCAGCTGGTGACTTTAAGCTGAAGCCAATGCTCATTTCTCATTCTTAAAATTTTAGGGCCCTTAAGAATTTTGCTAAATCTACTCTGCCTGTGTTCTATAAATGGAACAACAAAGCCTGGACGACACTATATCTGTTTACAACATGGTGTACTGAATATTTTAAGTTCACTGGTGAGACCTACTCCTCAGAAAAAAAATTCCTTTCAAAATATTACTGCTTATTGACAATATACCTGGTCACCCAAGAGCTCTGATGAAGATGTACAATGAGATTTATCTTGTTTTCATGCCTGCTAACACAACATCCCTTCTGTGGCCCCTGGAACAAGGAGTAATTTTGACTTTCAAGTCTTATCACTTAAGAAATACATTTCATAAGACTATAGCTGCCATAGATAGTGATTCCTCTGATGGATCTGAGCAAAGTAAATTGAAAACCTCTGGAAAGAATTTACCATTCTAGATGCCATTAAGAACATTCATGGTTCATGGAAAGAGGTCAAAATATCAGTATTAAACAGGAATTTGGAAGAAGTTGATTCTAACTCTCATGGATGAAGGGTTCAAGACTTCAGTGGAGGGAGTCACTGCAGATGTAGAGGAAATATTAAGAGAACCAGAATTAGAAGTGGAGCTGGAAGGCGTGACTGAATTGTTGCAATCTCATGATAAAACTTTAATGGATGAGGAGTTGCTTCTTATGGATGAGCAAAGAAAGTGGTTTCTTGAGATGGGATCTGCTCCTGGTGAAGATGCTATGAAGATGATTGAAATGACAACAGAGGATTTAGAATATTACATAAACTTAGTTGATAAAGCAGCGGCAGGATTTTAGAGGACTGACCCCAATTTTGAAAAAGTTCTACCGTGGATAATATGCTATCAAACAGCATTGCATGCTACAGAGAAATCCTTCATGAAAGGAAGAGTCCATTGATGAGGCAAACTTCATTGTTGTCTTATTTTAAGAAATTGCCTCAGCCACGCCAGCCTTCAGCCACCACCACCCCGATGAGTCAGAGGGTCTTGCCTCAATGTTGATGGCTACTATCAGCAAAAAGATTACGACTCAGTGAAGGCTCAGATGATGGTCAGCATTTTATTTTAGCAGTAAAGTATTTTTAAAATTTAGGTAAGTATACTGTTTTTTGTTGACATAGTAATGCTATTGCACACTGAATAGACTACAGTATCCCGTAAACATAACTTTTATATGCATTGGGAAACAAAAAATTTCGTGTGACTTGCTTTATAGCAAGATTTGCTTCTTTGTGGTGGTTTGGAACTAAACCCGTACTATCTCCAAGGTATGCCAGTATACTCTGTAGAATGCATTACAGGAGGTCAAGAGCAAATGCACAGAAATCAGTTAGATGACTATTTCATTAGGTCATGTGAGAAATGATGATGGCCTAGACTAAAGAACTTAACAGTGAAAAAAATGGGAAGGATGAACGTGAGATTGAGGTGGTAGAATTAAAAGAACTTAGTGGGCTTCCCTGGTGGCGCAGTGGTTGAGAGTCCGCCTGCCGATGCAGGGGACACGGGTTTGCGCCCCGGTCCGGGAAGAGCCCACATGCCGCGGAGCAGCTGGGCCCGTGAGCCATGGCCGCTGAGCCTGCGCGTCCGGAGCCTGTACTCCGCAACGGGAGAGGCCACAACAGTGAGAGGCCCGCGTACCACAGAAAAAAAAAAAAGAACTTAGTGATATGAGGGGTGGATGAATAAGAGATGTCCAGCTTTTGGTTGTGGGGGGCGGGGGGGGGACAAGTTTAATTTTGGCTCTGTTGAATTTAAGGAATATATGGAGTTCCCAGATTAAGATGCTTATGGAGGCAACTGGATGTGCAGGTATACTGCTCAAGGTAGAGTTCTAAACCACTGGTATATAAACTTAAAGTCATTGGGATACAGATGATCATCGAAACCAAGAGAATATGTGAAATTATCCAAGAAATGGTTACAGTGATGTCAACAGACAGCCAAGGTCAGAATTTTAAGGGATTCCAACTTTTAAAGTTTGGGTATGAGAGGATGAGTCATCAAAGGAAACTGAAAAGAAGTGGCTAAAGAGACAGAAAGAAGACCAGAAATGGTGTAACATAGGAAGTCAGGAGTAACAAGTATTCCAAGAAGGTGGGAGGAGTTACGAACGTGCTTAATTGGTACTTAGAGTTAAGAAGAGGAATTAAAATGTCCATGGAATCTAGCAACATGGAGGTCATTTACATCATAGGAGCCATTCTATGAAGAGCTGGAGGTGGACTCGTGGGCTGAGGAGAAAGTGGGATGTGGAGAAATGGTTACAGCAAGAGTTCCCACTTGGTGACAAGAGAAGTATAGTAAGACACTTGAGTATTAGATATTGGATATTAGATATTGAAGACCCAGCTATGGTTAGTAACCGAAATTGATAGGGGCACCAGTCTGCTCAATGGCAGATCTATCTATCTATCTATGCATTATTACGTATTAGAAAAAAAGATGTCGATGACAATGATAGAAGGCCAGAATGACAAAAAAAATCTCTGAATAATTTGAATCTTAACAATGGAGAAGAAGAAAATAAGACGTGTTTCCTTTCAAGTATTCTAACAGTGTAATTGAACCGACCATACCATCAAGGTGCACACTTTAAATAATTGTGTAGAATGTGAAACCGCAGAGCAATTTAAGATTCATGTACAAAAATATTCCGGCAAGATATGAAGAGACAAGTAGTTTAATTAAACAAACCCTACTCTAGAAACCAAAAGACCAGAACTCATGCCTGGTGTATCATTAAGCCAAAACTGGAAAAAATAAAAGGGAGTATCCAAGCAACAAGCAACCTCACTTCAGTTTCTTATGACTACATTATTTTTTAGAGTAAATAAAACCACACAACAGAACAAATCATCTCAACTCACTGGTTTTGTATTACATTGATGGAACACCAGAATAAGGCAACCTCTGAGTTAGGACAGTACATGAACAACAGAGCATCAGCAACAGGCTGAGAAGCCTTCTTGACGTGAAACGCAGAGCTGGGCATGAGAGAGACTCCTTGGCTCTCAGAAATGATGTACTGTGTGTCCCATGAATGGGATGAATGTGGCATTCCACTCAAAGTCACCTCCAGGTCTCTGTGGGACTGGTAGCCACAATCAGGCCAACAGTGAGGGGAGAAAGGGAGACAATGGATGTGCACTGTGTGACCAAGTGAAGGAAAGCCTGCCCTTCCACTTGGAAGTCAGGGTAAGAAGGGAGACTTGAACACACTGCTTCCTCTGTCCAGATCTCAGTTGTCTCACAGTGTGAGAACAATCACTCAGAGAGCCAACGGATGCCTGTGAGACCTAAGAAAACAACATGTACATGATTTTAAGGGTTTCCTGGTCATTGAAAAAGAAGTAGAACACTTTCTTCCTGTTGCCAAGTGGGTTGGGGGTGATGCTTTCCTGTGGAGAAGGAAATTGAAACACTAACTGAGGACGATGAAGAAACACTGTCTAAAAAATAATTGGAGAAACTTATAGAGTCATTTTCAGGTGATGGAGAGGATGAGGACTTGAAAAGCAAAACCAGGAAGTTGAAATCTTAATGAAAGTGCGGAACATCTGAAAGCATTAAAACACTTGACTGATTAAACTTCAGAATACAATCTTACTATGAAAGCAAGCCTCAAAATGGACACACTATACAGGTGACTCACATGGTAAATTTGACCGTGTGACTTTAAGCCATCCACTGACTTTATCACTAGTATGGCCAGTGTGTTACTTTATCAGCACCCGTTTTCCCCGGCCAACAAAATACCAGTATTTCATGGAAGCAAAATGCCCAGCTAAATAATCACTTTCCCAGACTCCCTTGAAGCTAGGGGTGGCCATGACACGATTTTGTTTAATGAGATGTAGTAGAAGTCTACTGGGGTGGGGTATTGGGCAAGCTTTTACTGTCCTAATAGGAAGGTACAGATGCAGCTGGTTCCACTCTTCTTTCTACCTGAATATCAACATCATATCTGGAGTTGTAAGAGCCATCTCCCTCCCATGAGACAAAGACCAATAGAATTTCAGGTATGTTGCCCCAGACCACTAAGCCACCAGCAACTGTCAAGTCCCTACTTATTATTTGTTTGAGCCGCCTTATGAGAACCCTGTTACTCACCCCTGTCTAAGGTTCAATACTATTTTACCCAAGACCAATGAGGGAGAAGCAAACTGACCCTTTGAGAGGGTCAGACTCTTCACTAAATCTTTTTTTGCTATAAACCAAAGGACCAAAAGTTGGAAACCACTGTTACTGTACCTTCATACTATACTGAAGTATCTTTTCATGGATTACTGGGTGGGGTTGCATTCTCCCATTCCCTTGCCTTCACTCACGATGTTCTCAGCCAGGAAGCACTTTTCTTTCCTTTTCAGCGTATCACACCCTTTAAGACCCAGCTCAAATGCCATCTCCATGATGAAGCTTTCCCCGGTCCTCTCTCAGTTATCACTAATTGCTCCTTCTTTTGTGCTTCCATAATGCACACCTGATATCTGGGATGAGCACTCATTTCCCTCTATCTTGTGAGGTGGTTCATTGAGTATGTTTTGCCCTCATTCTAATGTCAGCTACTTAAAGTCAAGAACAATGTCCTGAGAGTCTTTGGCTTTTCTAGATAAGTGGCTACAAAAAAATTTAAAGGTTTTGAATTTAATTTCACTTAAGCAGGAAAAGCTGCAGAATGAAAAAGAAGCTTTTGGATGAAAGAGGTATGAGCTGGTCACTATCAGCTATACTATACTGTGATAGCCTTACAGTTTTTTGTCCAGCAAAGGAAATGGCTACATGGTCTCAATGGGACAGGCTGCTACTAGCTCTTCTTTCTATTGGCTCTCGCTTGTAACCTCTCCGATTCACTGCATTCAGTGCAACTTCCCAGAGCCCACCTGTGGCAGGTTTCTTGTCTGGTTTACACCCTGTAATGAGTTCCCGTTTCCTACAACAGGAAGCCCAACTTTTTAACATGATGTGATCAGGCTTAACCCACCTCTTCAGCTTTGTCTGAGGCTTGATAATTTTTTAAAGTATTGATTTATGTTTGCTATCCCCATATTTTTGTCTTCCCTACATTTCAAGCAGATAGCCAGGCCCTTTGCATAGCTTTGCTGTTTGTTTGCACAAAGTAAAATGTACTCTTTGTGGTATATAGTTTCATGAGTTTCGACAAATAGATAGAGTCCTGTAACTACCACCATACGCAAATACAGCACGATCTCCTCATTCTAAAACCCTTTGGGCTCCCTTTTTGGAGGCAATCTCTCTCTCAAGCCCTAACGCCTGGCTCCCACTGTTCTTGGGCCCTGTAGTGGTAACTTTTTAAGGATGTCATATTAATGGAATTATTCAGTAGAGAGTTTGGGGTTTGGCTTTAACTTAGCAAAATGAATTTGAGTTTCATGATGGAAGGTTTTCAGTGGGTCAAAGGCAGAGCTGCCTTAAGTCAGCAGCTATTCCTGCCTTTTGCATAGGCCTAAACTTAGTAAGATTGTGCTGGCTCTCCTACAGTGGGGCGGGAAAGAGAGGAGTGCCTTCGAAGGAAGCCAAGGGGGGGAGGCAGATTTTGCCCCTGATTTATAAGAATTGAGAGATCTAAGGTCCTTTGAAGGCCAGAGTCACCCCTAGGGAGATGGCACACTCTCAGAAGGGAAAGCAGGGTCACGTCCCTTGAAGGCAGGACCCCCTGCACAGGGGCCCAGAGCCTCAGCAAAGATTCCTCGACTTTCTCTATGGCATGAAAGTTGAGAGTCGACATACTTTCAATGACTACACAGGCCAGGAAAATGAAAATATCAGAGGTGAGCTTAATGGACAAAGGATTAGTAGGCTTGCCCATATTTTCTTGATACCATATATGCTTCTTCAACTCCTGAGCAACCCAGTAATGACAGAGATGAAATTTCCTACCAGACTATTGCAGGAGTTCAGAGTCATGTTTAGAGAAGAAAAGTCCTATCAAGAGCTAACATCTAGGGCTTCCCTGGTGGCGCAGTGGTCGAGAGTCCGCCTGCCGATGCAGGGGACACGGGTTCGTGCCCCGGTCCGGGAAGATCCCACATGCCGCGGAGCGGCTGGGCCCATGAGCCATGGCCACTGAGCCTGTGCTTCCGGAGCCTGTGCTCCACAACGGGAGAGGCCACAACAGTGAGAGGCCCGCGTACAGAAAAAAAAAAAAAAAAAAAAAAAAAAGAGCTGACATCTATTAAGTGCTTACTCTTTGCCAGGCACTTTTCCAAGCACTTCACTTGGATTAACTCATTTAATTCTCACTGTACCCCTATGAGGTACAAGATATCACCTCCCTATTTTTAGATGACAAAACTGAAGTGCAGAAAGGGTTCGCAGAGGGTGAGTGTGGCAACCAGAATCTGAATTCAGACAAATCTGGCTGCAGAGCCCATGTTCTTAACTCCTTGCTGAACCTGTTACGCCTTCCATCGTGAGTTTGGTAATTCAGAGTCATACTCCTCAGATCTCCTCCTCCAGGAACAGACCACCCCAGAGTAGTAATGTTTGGTTAGGCACATCCTACTCATGGCCACTTCCCTGCTGCAGGGTCATCTAGGTGGTCCTCTTTGAAATGCTACCTGGCTATACCTGGCTAGTCAGATGCTAGCTTGAGAGAACTGAAACTAAGCAACAGAGAGGGCAATGTCGGTGAGTGACAGACACAAGACAATGACAACCAACATTTACTGAGGATTGAGAATCATGCTAAGTGCTTTTATGGACATAGTCTTTTTCATCTTCCTGGCAATCCTATGAGTTGGGAAATACAGGCAGGTTCAGTAATAACTTATGCACTGTTACAAAGCTACTTCGTAATCGAGCTGGGAGAAGAACTCAAACAAACTAGTCTCCCAGCTCACATTTTTAACAATCAAACATAGATTTGGGGCTGGCAGCCATGTTGAAAGGTGCACAAGAAGTAGCATCTCAATGAGAAAATGTGACAAAGCAGAGCAGAGAAAAAAGAGGTCATGTGGCTCCTAGGGGCAGAGGAAGCACTGGCATTCTAGAAGCTTCCCTGCTGATCTCATAATACTTGACTGAACGTGGATAAGCAGCCTTAAGTGAGCTTAGCATCTTCAAAGAGAAAATACAACTGAGTAGGCAGTTCTTCAGTAAATGGAAGTGGAGGTTTTCCATTTCATTTGCTTTCTGACATTAAACCCAAGCCATGGCAACTGTAATAGTCTTGAGTTCCCATTTCCCTTTGCCTCCAGTGTTTCATAACAGGCATCAAAACCTGGATTGGTATTCAACTTGGATTAGGGAATATAAGTATGGAAAAAAGGGCAGTAAAAAAAAAAAATGAAGTTTCTTCTTCAACTGTGTCCATCATTGCAAATCTTCAAGACTTAGCAAGAAACAAAGTCTGGAGAAAGAACTTCAAAAGAAGACACCACACGTGCCAGTGAGCAAGGGAAGAGTTGAATGGTGACAATGTCTTACTCTGTTTAACATTCCCTCACTCTCCTTTTGATATTAGAGCAATTATTTGCTTTGGGGAAACCAGCTAGGGCTGATAATCACATGTCCCTCCCCACCACCTCCAAACATACAGAAGGGAACGTGATCCAGGCTGACCAATCAGAATATCTGATTCCCCAGAAAGAGAGTTTGCTCTAAGAGCATGTGACCTAAGTAGGGCCAATCAGTTCTTTTCAAGGGTTGCTATGGCTGCCTACACAACGGTGTTCCCGTCTCTTTCTTTCTGAGATGATGTCCACTAAGGAGTTGCCTGAAGGAAACCTGTGCAGGGGGAGAGATGTTAAAGGCACCAGAGTCTGTCTTACCTGAAATTTTAAACTATCTACTGAGTGAGCACATTCCCATCTTTCGTATTTTTTAAAAAAATATATTTTAAGCCTGATTAATTTTGTTTTCTGTAACTTACAATTGGAAGCACCCTGAATAATGTGTAATTTTCCTCGTGGGGTGGAGGAGTCAATGTCATGACTGTCTCTAACAAGCCACATCACTAACGCAAGGAGAAGAACTATTCTCTGGAGCCCACAAACAAGTCTGCCTTTGGAGAGAGATCATTATTCCTGTACGACTCCACTTCAAACACCTGATCAATACAAAATGGAAATCCACAGGGCCAGTCAATTTTTACTACCAGACAAGAGTTGTGAAAGCCAGTATGCTCGAAAGTGTCCTTCTGGTGTGACTTGGTGTAAGATGCCTTTGAGGGCATTTAGCATCTCTATTTAACAAGCCAGGAGCCAGTGCATTTTGTGAGTTTTTTTATAGCTTCTTCCTCTACTCCTATAAACAGTGCCAATGTCACACAGTAAGATAAAAAACAGCGTCTATGAGGTCTAAATTAGTCAGTGCCAAAGAGTATGTTCTTGGATGTTCAACTGATTTAAAGAAGAAAGGAAAAAAAAAAAAAAAAAAAAAAAAGCAAGGGTCAAAACCCAAATCTGTAGAGCTTTATAGCTCGATTTGGGGATTTGCTAAGTGTATTGTGCACTGCTTTGTCAATCAAATGACAGTTAATCAATACTAATCTGACGCCAGCTGATTCTTCTTTTTACCTAAACAGTATTAAGGTATACTACCTATGAATATATTTTATCCCACGCTGTAAATCTATATGCTTTAAAGTAAATACATTAGTATCTCTTTTTAAACGGAATGCACTGCATATACAAGGAAATAAAGATGAATTACCAAGTTGTCCTGAAAAATGCCTTTCTGATGCATTATGAAAATGTTTCCGCTTTCAAGGCAATAGTAAATAGATCAGACATTTCCCATCATTTTATATTATGATCTATATCCCAGTCTCTGGGAGAACCTATTAACACCCAGAATATCTTATGGACAGAGTGCCCTTTTTGGGCTGGTGCAGGTGAATTTTTCTTTTCTTTTTTCCTCTGTTTGTTTATACCTTCATTTCTTCCTTCAGTCAATATTTATTTAGTGCCTGATGTGGGCTAGGCAATGTCCTAGGTACCAGAAATAATAATGGTGAGCAATAGTAATAATATCTACAGACCCAACAATTTGCCCTATTTTCCAATTTGTCCTCAGTCAACTAGGCCAATACACACCTAGGGTCAAGCCTTCCTATGCTGCACCATCTCAGCCTGTTCATACATACCAGAGCTGGATTGAAACAACAATGACCTAATTCCTGAATATCACTTTATGGGGATTTTCACATATACTTTTAAATTCTTATAAACACCCATATGAAAGGAGCAGAGGAGATGAACATAAGTGACTCATTTAAGGTCAAGCATCTGACAAGCCCAGGACTATATCATACTACAGATACCTGATGGCTATGATAATATCTACCTCCCAGACTGTTGTAGAGCTTCAATGAATTACCACAGGTATAGCACTCAGAACAGGGCCTGGTGCACAGTAAGAATGCAATAAATGCTAACTGTGATGATGAAGATACTCTTGTTTAGAAACAGACATAAAGCCACTGCCACAGTCAATTTGCCTGTCCATTTGTGGGTTGCACCATCCATTGGTCCATCCGTCCACCATTTATTGTGTATGAGGAATGGCAAAACTACTGAGATTCTGTGTTGAACACGCCAAAGCTTCCATACCTCTCAGTCTACAGACAGATTTTTCAGTCTTCGGCATTTGTATTTGTTATCAGACTTCACCCACTACAATGGCAGAGCTGAATAGGTGTGACAGGGATCCCATGGTCCACAAACCTAAAATATTTGCCATCTGGCCCTTTACAGAAAAAAAGAGTCCTGGCCTAGATTCTCATATCTTTGCATTCTTGTAGCTGTTCTCTCATCATCCCTTGGAATTTAAGAAATAAACAGTGATGGCTTACCTAAATGGGCCAATCAACTTGTTTACATTTGATGATATGCCCAAAATGCAGAAAAGAACTTCATGATTCTGGCCTTACTGATTTTCCCAGTGGACTTCTTTCTATTGCCCTCTATAGGTGGCTGGATAACCTTGCGAAAATATTCTTCCAAAGCATGAACTCACTCTTCTGTGGTCCTACCGCTCTCTTCCTTTTTACTCTCTCCTTATTATGCCCCAAATGTTTTCAGCTATCCTTGGATCCCTTATGATATCATGTTTGGCCCAATTTTTTGCATTATGTGGACTCACTAGGCAGAGAGTATCGTTCTTGTGTTTCTTTGCTAGAATTCTTTTTTTATCAGCATTACTTTGGTTTTTACTGCTGAAGTCTATGCCAGTTGATATGTTGTTGGGCAGTTATAAGTTTTCTTTTTTTTTGTGGTATGCGGGCCTCCCTCTGCTGCGGCCTCTCCCGTTGCGGAGCACAGGCTCCGGACGCGCAGGCTCAGCGGCCATGGCTCACGGGCCCAGCCGCTCCGCGGCACGTGGGATCCTCCCAGACCGGGGCGCGAACCCGGTTCCCCTGCATCGGCAGGCGGACGCGCAACCACTGCGCCACCAGGGAAGCCCATAAGTTTTCTTTTTAAAATATTATTTTGCACTAGAATTTTAAATATTTAACTGTTGGCTTATAGGAAACAGTCAAGGTTCTAAGGAGAACAATGATTGATTCTAAACTGAATCCAGGCACATTTAGTGTATTATGTTGTTCAATCATTGTAACAGCCCACAAGTTAGGCACTGTTATCATCTCCATCTGCAGATGAGGAAACTGAGGTTTTGAGAGAGGAAATTAATGTTTAAAATGATAAAATATAGTAAATTTATTAAGAACTTAGTATATCTGAGGAACTGTGGTAAGCTTTACATGTCGGTCTTATTTAATTCCCAGCATGACTATCTAGGAAAGCAGTACTGATCCTTCCATTAGGCACAAAAGGCTCAGTCAGGTTGCTGACTTGCTTAGGATCCCACCACAAGTAAGTGGGGGCAGCAGGACTTAATACTGAAATCCGACTGAGGTCAGGAAGCTGTGTTCTGGGGATTCTCACTTAAAACCTATCCTGTGGTTCACTCACAAGGACATCCATCTCCTCCCTCTACCTCCCCCCTGAGTCAGATGTGGTGCCTACATGCAGCTCCGTCATTGAGCAATGACCTTAAAATGTTCTGGGTATTTCCTGTCTGTGGTTTGGCGATTAGAACGGTAGAAGGAAAAGACAAAATCTGTCATGGCGATGTTTTCAAATCAAATGAGTATCAGCTTTAAGCTCTCAAGGATACCTGATTCTAACGATTTCTTTACTATCTCTTATTTTACAAATGAACCCTAGTCCCAGTACTGATCAGTAATGGAAGATGAACATTAGAACTTCTGTCCATTAATAAATATATGCTCTAAATGAGAAGTTGTCAATGGGCTACTGAAGTTGACCAAAGACATTCCCAAGAGATACCCTTTAGATCTTTACCGTACAAGGAATTTTAAACCCTACATTTTGATAACTGAACCAAGCCACTCTTAGCTCTTGCCACTTCATCTTTGTAGGTGAAGGGATATAGTCTTTCCATATTGCACATTTTGCTTCTATACTTTACCAAGCAGAAATACAGCTTTAATTTATAGTAGTGTGGATACTACAAGTTGGGTCTTTTAACTCACTGTTGAGTGTTTTTTTTTTTTTTTTTCTTTTTCTATATGTTGTAGCATAGTTCTGGTTAATGTGTTTGAATATTGGTGCAGGATCTTCCTGAGCCAGGGATGGAACCCGTGTCCCCTGCATTGGCAGGCGGATTCCCAATCACTGCGCCACCAGGGAAGTCCCACTTTTAGTCTTTAAAAACTGCCCCTTATATAAGTAGGTCCCATTAAAGTCAGATAAGTAAGCTAAATATATAAGACGAATGGCAAGACTGCCATCTAGGTCTGCTAAACTTGCTCTACACGTTTTTATAGCCCTCAAAAAGTCCCACCCCAAGGTCCAATTTTAGGGACACTGGACACTAATAAATCAATAAGCCCAGTCTCATTTTTCTGAATCTTCTTACTCAGGCAATGCAAAAATTCCTTCCAGATTTTCATGACAAATGGAAACAGCTCAAGGAGGAGGCTCACTAAATGGATGCCAGTGTCATCCCCCCTAATCCATTAGAGCAAAGAACATTCAGAGACCCAGGGACCCCACAGAAACCACCCTCCCACCAGGCAATTGATCATAACTTCAGGATTGGGCCAAATCAGCCCTAAAGGAAGAAAAGAAAATGCTACCAATTTCAGCACATCTCAGAATGATAAGGAAACAGATCCAACTATGAGATGTTATGAGTTCTACTGTAGTAGTCTTCAAGGCATGCATCTACTATACAACTCAGCATGTGCCATTTTAAATGCCTGGGATGACAAAGTGCAGGCTATCTTTTGCCCCGATAAGAGGTTTTTGTACTGAGGAAACAATACTCGTTCTCAATGGAAAGGGACTTGGGGGGAAGCATCACAAACAAGTGATGTAAAAAATGTAAAAGATATAAAGCGGAACTAAATGCATATGAGGTCCTTAACAAATGTCAGTAAAGTCATGAATGCCTTTTTAGGTCTATTTCAACTATAAGATTATATAAATAAGGGAATGGATATCCATCCTATATAACAGGCATAATATATGCTGTATCGAGAAGTAATGGAACTTCCCATGAGGAATGTCTTGCCCAGGCTGCTACATTCCTTACTTCATGGACAAAAGTAGGGCATCACACTGCTCCAAATGGGAGGCAGAGATTCAAACCTCTACTCATGTCACTTCTGTTTTCCCCACTCCAAACAGCCATCTCCTGCAGAGCTGTCATCTTGAATTCTTTGCTTCTGCCACTACTTTAGGGACAAGCCCCAGGCTGGAGAGACAGCAGGGTCACCCTTACCAGTGACTGACATTCACTGTGTACCTGCTGTGTGTATGGCCTGACGTCAGGCACTACAGAGGGGGAAAGAATGGCATCTACAACCTTGAGAAATCAGAAAGAAGGACATGCAACCTTCTGAGGGGATGAAGGGCAGAGAACCAGAGACACTCGAGTTTACTTACAGAGGGACTTCACTCAGTGATCTGTACACCTTCCCTCTGGTCCATGGCTTCTCAAACTTGGTATTATTAACATCTGGGCCAGGTAATTCTTTGTTGTGGGAGCTGTCCTGTGCATTGCAGGATGGTGAGCAGCATCCCTGTCCCCTAGCCATTATGTGCCAGTAGCAAGGCCCCCACCCCCTTCACTTCTAGTTGTGACAATCAAAGATATCTGTAGACATTTATATACATTTCCACTGGGGGGCAGAATCATCCTTGTTGAGAACCATTATCTGGTCCCAGGGCACTGTAACATCCTCATCCTAACAGCTCCAAGCTAACCCCATCCTCAGAATTTAACCATAGAGCTAGCTCCATGTGAAAAAGGAGGCCCTTTCATCTGCTCCGTGATATTAAACACGAAATGATACAGACATACCTCAGAGTTTGGAATCATGTCTTATACTTGTTATATTCCACCTGAATCCCCAGCTTAACATAGAGATTGCACATAATATGTGCAACAATTGTTTTTTAGATGTTGATAACTATCTAACATTGGCTTTGCTTGGTAATCTTGGGCATACTGTATAATGGGTTAAAAATACAGTTCTGAGAAGAGATCTTCAGCAGCCCGACAAAAGCCTCCATGGCAGAAAAAAGGAGAAGAACGCTTGCTTTCGGATGACCATCCAACATAAGTATCAGGCAAGGGTTCAGAGATCACAGTCCATCTCTTAGAACTTTCTGCATCATCCACAGGGGTGCTTGGGGGAGGGTCATACTCACAGCAGGGTCTAACCACTGTTATTGTGAGGTGTGGTGACTTATATCTCACCTGAGTCAAGGTCTGACCTCACGGTAGAAGCACACACTAGCTGAGAAACTTTGGGCAAGATGTTTTACCTCCATAGGCTTCAATCTCTTAATCTCTAAGATGGAGATTTAGAAATTTCCTTTCTTTTTTTTTTTTTTTTCTCTCCATCCTAAGTACCTTTAAGGATGGTTCAGAGAATCAAATAAGACGCCAGCAAATATTCAGATCTAATTCAGTTTTACTGTGCAGAGGGTGACTATACATTCAGTTTTCTAGGATTTCATGAGTCCTTGTGCATTAGCCCACCTGTGGTTTGTGGTAGCACAAACATTCCCCCAAACTCACTTATATAATTGTTCTGTCTGAGAATCACGGAAGGAAAGAAGGAAGGGAGAGCAGGACAAAGATGGAGACAGAAAGAGGAAAGGAATCGTCTTAAACACCAGTCAGTTCAGCTGCTCTCCCACAGTTCATTTTTTATCCCTCCATTGTTCAGGTGACAGGACGAAGGTATGTATGTATGTATGTATTTATTTTTATTTTAACATCTTTATTGGAGTATAATTGCTTTACAATGGTGTGTTAGTTTCTGCTTTATAACAAAGTGAATCAGTTATACATATACATATGTTCCCGTATCTCTTCCCTCTTGCGTCTCCCTCCCTCCCACCCTCCCTATCCCACCCATCTAGGTGGTCATGGAAGCAACCTAAGTGTCCATCAACAGATGAATGGATAAAGACGATGTGGCACAAATTGAGTTATTTGTAGTGAGGTGGAGGGACCTAGAGTCTGTCATACAGAGTGAAGTTAAGTCAGAAAGAGAAAAACAAACACCGTATGCTAACACATATATATGGAATCTAACAAAAAAAAAAGGACGAAGGTTTTGAACTTGAGTTCAGTTACCAGGCTGGACCACAAGAGTAACAGTGGTCTTCTATGTTATCTTCTTCCAGCAGGAAGCGCTTCTCCTGCCTTTCCTAACTTCACCCAATGAAATCCTTCAAGGGCTAACTCAAATCTCCACTTCTCAGAGAAGGCCCTTCTTTGGAATTTCTGTGACCCCAATGCTCTGGGCACTTTTAGGGTACATTTTTCTGGTGCATTTCTCACATTTCATCCTCCAGCATAAGTTCCCAAAGGCAGGTAGAGACCATGCCTTATAAATCCAATGCCCTGGCACCTTCCATTGGTTCACTAGAAATCTTTGATCAGAATATGCTAAGGAGAGACATATTTTCAGAGTCCTGGGAGAAAGAATTAGGCCAGAGGAACTTGTTCATGCAAGGATGCCCTCATTAAACATACAGTTGAAGCACTAGAGCCTGAACACTCCCCAATAGCCAATCAGCTAGACAGATAGGAAGTCGAGAGGGAAAGTCATTTTCCTTGGCAGCTGAGACGCATTTAACAGCCAAAGGAGAAAAGCACATTTACCTTTATCCATAGCTCATAGGCACCCTGCATACTAATTGCATATCAGCTCTCTCCTTTGTTTGGTTAAATGCAGTCTCTTCCACAAGCCCATGATACGACAACTTTAAATGTGCTCTGACCTCTGATCAGCTCCCACCAAGCAATTCAGAGGGAAGAAATGCACTGTGTCCAGACATCATCAGCCGCGCTTGTGCTCTTTCCAACCGGCATAATCCTGTCCTTTGCCATAGGCACAGCCTGTTTCCTTTGGGCTGAGAGTGAAAAAGAGCAACGGGAACTGTCTGTGAGCAATGTAAGCCTTGTAGAGCAGGCTCATGACTTTCCTTTTGGAATAAACTACCAACCATAGATCTCATGGGTGCATTTGGTCCCAAGACTAGCAGATTTGTCCAACCTACCCCTCACCGGCTGATTGTCCCCACAGCAACCTATAAATCACAAATCAGATCTTGTCACGCCCCAGTCTGAAGCCCTTCAGTGTCTCCCCACTACTTTTTTTTTTTTTTTTTTTTTTTGCAGTACACAGGCCTCTCACTGTTGTGGCCTCTCCCGTTGCAGAGCACAGGCTCCAGACGCGCAGGCTCAGCGGCCATGGCTCATGGGCCCAGCCGCTCCGCGGCATGTGGGATCTTCCCGGACCGGGGCATGAACCTGTGTCCCCTGCATTGGCAGGCGGACTCTCAACCACCGCGCCACCAGGGAAGCCCCCCCAACTACTTTAAAATCTATATCTCAATATGATACACAGTGCCCACTATATTATAGTTTTATAATATATTCATACACACACACACCTCCATAAGTATCCAGGTATTTGTAATAGTTATATATATTTTGTATAACTTATATAATGTGTATACATATAACATATACACATATATATGACATATATAACAAATACTTACACCATACATACATATGAAACATATATAGAAATGTATATTTGTAGCTACATGTATGTGATATATGTTAAAAGCATAGGCTCTTTATAACAAAATAATGAATTGCACACTTTAAATAGGTGAATTATATCTCAACAAAGGTGTTATAAGAAAACAAAATATACGCTCTAGAGTCTGATTATCTGGGTTTGCATCTCTCTTCTGCCACTTAACTTGCTACATAACCTTGGGGAACTTACCTATTTGTCAGTTTGTTCATATGTAAAGTGAGAATAATAAAACGTAGCTCAGAGGGCTATCATGAGAACTGAGCTAACACGTAAAGAGATTTGAACAGTAGTCGGTATAGAGTAAGCATTTAATAAACTGTTAATTTATTAACATTTATAGCCTGTCTCTTTTCATGTCTGGGCACTCTGTTCCTTGACCTCTACCCTCCGGCTGTGTTGAACTTTTACACTTTTCCAGAAAGGTCATGCTTCCCCAGAATTTTGTAGATGCCACCCCACTCTCAGCCCCTCCAAGTCCCTTTTCCTTGATTAACTCCTATTTACCTTGCCAGCCTCAACTTAATCATCATTTCCTTAAGGAAGATTTTCCTTACTTGCAAAATTAGGTTAAAATCTCCTAATTTTATGTTTCTATACGTCTTGTACTTCTCCCATAAGACACATTCTTCTCACGTAAATGTTTAAAACATCTGTCTTTCTTGCTCGGCTGTGCATTCCAGAAAGACAGGGGCCCTGGGTGTCCCTCTGGTCAGCACAGCAGTTGGCCAGAAAAACCACTCAACTAATATTGGCTGAATGCGACTGAATTTCTTTCTGTAGTTTTGTCATTTTTGTAGTGAGAACTGCTTACACTATGGCTTGAATAATGCCAAGAACCTTCCTGCTGAAGTCACTTCCTTTCTTTTTTGACCCGTGAAAGTTCCTGCATCATAAATAACTTCTAAGTGTCCTACTCTACTTAACTTTTCTCTTTGGCTTACAGAATCAAAATCCTATCAAATATTTCCATGAACATTGCAGCCACATCCCGTCCAGGACACTGCCAAAAGAAGAAAATCCCTGGGAGGCTCTCACAGAAACCTGAGATGTTGTCTTAACTCAGGCTTTTGGAGAAGAAAGCAATTCCTGTTTACTCTATGCTGACAATGACAAGCCCTTGCCCAAAGATAAATCTAAATGTGCTTATTTGCTGGAAAAAAAACAGTGGCGGCTCATCCCACATCCTCTGTCCCGTAGAGCTGGGCTCATGCTTCCCGTGACCCTGCTGTCTGGGGGCTGTGCTCACTCCCCCACGTCTGCGAAGTCTACCTCCATCCCCACTCATCACACTTCCCCTCGACTTCTCCTCTGGGAAGTTCTGCAGGTCACCTCCACGAGCTTGGTCTCCTACCCCCGTCTCCAGCACAAACTGCAGCCAAGGGCTATCTTACATTTTTTCGTTTAACTTTTAAAAAATCATTTTCGCTGCTATTTAATGTTTCACTGGGTATGTGCTTTAATACCCCTACTAGACTATAACCGACTTGTGATCAAGGAACTTTTGTGCTGTGTCCTTCCATCCCTGCACTGAACTTCGATTGGTGATAGCTGCACAAATGCTGTTCAATAGGAATTTATAGGAGGAACAGGCATCAATACACTGGGCACTTATGCTGTGCTTAGCACCATGCCAAGGAGTTTACGTATATCATGTAGGTACTCTTATCACGCTCATTATGCAGATGAGCAACTTGAGGCTTTCCAAGATTTAGGAACTTGCCCAAGGTTGTACCGCTAGAGCCAGAAGTGGAATCCAGTTGGTCTGCCTCCAAAGCCCCTACCCAGGTAACCATTATGCTGTCCGATACTACTGTCCCTCAAAGAAGAAACTTAGGCATTTGCTTCTATCTTGTGTCCTGAAGGGTTCTGGATATTTTCTCCTCTATCTCTCCTTATTTCTTTTGTTTATATTCACCCTCGCCACCTTTCCCCACTACTCCTTGGGAAGACAGGGTGCCGAAGCAGTTGAGATTCAAAGACTGGTACATGGCAAAAGCTTAGAGCAAGATGGGAGGGAAAGCACAATCCAAGTATGTTTAGCGCTCATTCCTCCCACTCAAATGAGCAGAATTAAACTCAAGTCCCTTCCTTAGAGAAGAATAAAGTTAATTTCCTTCCTTATTCTGCATACTGAGAATTTCTTATTCACATTGTCATCTCATTAAATTCCTAGTGTCACCGTGGAATACCAACATTCCCCTTGGCCTCTGCTGGGAAGAAAGAAAAAAATTCCAACTCAGGTGACTTCTGGTTGCATAAGAATATTCTACAACAGTGAACATAATTAATGAGAAAGGAGACAATAGAGCCAAACTCTCTGGCAAGGCTCTTGCCACTGAAGATGGTCTGGTAGAAATTAGTTTATCTCCGTGTCTGAAAATACTCTGTTTTTGGCATTAACTGGCAAGAAGACAACTTTGAGGATAAAAACAAGCCAACAGATGCCTGAAAGCATAGTAGCTGTAGCTTGATAGAGAAATTAAAGTCGTCTCGGTTCCACAAACAAAAAAACAAACATGGCCCTCCCTTAGTAAGTGCTGGAATTGGTTCTCTTGCAAGCAGCCAAGTAGTGAACCTCATCAACTCTTTAATCAAACTAGAAAGCTGACAAATGTCCCCAACTGCCTTTTTCCCTCCTTTCCCCATCCCCACGTGCAAATGACGAAGACAATGGCTCAGCAACTGGGGAGGTTGGCTAAGGCAACACTGCTGGGACAGCTGGGGATGTTGACACAGAATGATTAATCCATCACGCTGATACGAAATCACATCTCCCTCCCGCCCAAGGGAAAAGCGCATGGGGCCTGGCAAATGCATCCTCCTCCCGCATCAGGAATCAACCCCTAAGCATGGGGGGGAAAAGCTGACCCAAGGCAGCTTAAGATGCCCGTGCACGTGGGTGGGTGAACACGTGAAACCAGGTGGCAGAATCACCCAGGCTTTGGGACTGGCTCTTTTTTATTTTTTGGAGAATGATGAGAGTTCTACTGCCAGGAGCCTTTCCGATGAAACCCCATTATTATTTGTCTATTGTAAAATTGTGCTTTTTCTCATTTAGTATCTCTGGTTTATTAAGGTTGGAACTGTTCATCTGAGAGTCTTTTATATGTGGCTTTCTCGCTACATTATTTATGAGAAATGTATCTTTATGATCTAATACAGTATTCCTGTAGGCCTATAAATAATAAACCCACTTTGGGATGAGGTGCCAGAAGAACTCTACGACCAGCAGTTCTCTGTAAATAGTTGAATCCCCAGCAGATGATCTCTGCTAAGGATAAAAGAGAGAAGGAGGGCCCTGGCAAGTTTCAGGTTCCTCTGATTTATTACCCAAATGTTACTGTTAGGTTGGTAAGCCCTTCTCTCCCAAGGATCAATGTCTGAACTATTCAGTTTTTTTTTTTTTTTTTTTTTTTTTTTTTTTGCGGTACGCGGGCCTCTCCCTGTTGGGGCCTCCCCCCGTTGCGGGGCACAGGCCTGGCTCATGGGCCCAGCCGCTCCGTGGCATGTGGGATCCTCCCGGACCGGGGCACGAACCTGCGTCCCCTGCATTGGCAGGCGGACTCTCAACCACTGCGCCACCAGGGAAGCCCCTGAACGATTCAGTTTTTACCACCACAGAAGAGGAAGTATGTTCCACTTTTTACTATAATCCTGTAGCCTCTCTCATGCTTCCTTCTACTCACTGATGCAATACTTCAGAAAGGAGGAGAAAGAAGAGAAAAAGATGGAGGCAAAGAAATAGGAAAGGGGGAAAGTTTGTTTATTTAGCACCCACATACATGGACTAAATGATCTGAGTAACGTAGCCAACTTCAGGAAGCTGGTAGGTACGGCAGAACCCAGTTATGCCACATTCTAAAGCCTCTGAGTTCCTTCTCGTGGAGAAAGGCAGAGCAGATTAGAACAAGTGTAAGAACACAGGATGAGGCACTCAAATTCTAAGGATGCCTCCAGCAAGGCAGCCATGGCCCTAGTAAGCCAGCCCTGAGCCTCCATCAGAGAAAGAAATGGCCTGGACCTGGGAGCTGTTTCATTGATGCTCTATTTGATGAGCTTCTCTAAGTTCTTGCTCCCGGATGCCCTATTAGGCCATCACCCCTCTGGTGTTCACCTGTTCATTCTGTGTCAATGGTTCTCTGACCCTCTTGCTCAGCTGCTCAGTGGGGCATCTCTTGTGGGCCTTTTCTTGGGCTGGCATTTCCCACCAAACACTTGGTCTCTCCCTTAGAGAGGTGCTCAAGTAGCAAGATCCAGTGCATCCACAACTGAACTATTCATCTTCAATCCTAAACCTGCTGTTGCTCCTATACATTTCTGTTAACCGTGCCACAGCTGTCTGACTGACAAGGCGCACAAGACCAGAAGCATCCCAGCTTCCCTCCCTCTTGACTTGCCACGTCCAATTAGTTGCCGAGATTCATTAGTTCTCTTCAAGATGACCATTCCCATTTGTTCTCTCTCTCTCTCTCCTAGTTTAGGACTTTATGAATCCTCAACAAAGATATTATAATAATCTCTTAACTTAGATGCAAGGTCTCAGTCCCTCTGTTTCTCCGTACTATCCAGATTGGTTATCAAACATTCTAAGGTTCAGGCTTCCCTGGTGGTGCGGTGGTTGAGAGTCTGCCCGCCGAAGCAGGGGACACGGGTTCGTGCCCCGGTCCGGGAGGATCCCACATGCCGCGGAGCGGCTGGGCCCGTGAGCCATGGCCGCTGAGCCTGCGCGTCCGGAGCCTGTGCTCCGCAGCGGGAGAGGCCGCAACAGTGAGAGGCCCGCGCACCACAAAACAAAACAAAACAAAACAAAAAATTCCAAGGTTCAAAAATTTCAATCCTTTCATGCAACAAATATTAGTGAGCACTTACTAGGCACCAGGAGGCGCTATTCTAGACTCTGAAAAACAAAAGTTCCTTTTGTCATGAAGCTTACATTTTAATGAGGTGGACAGGATGAAAATAAACACATATATACACAACATGCTATGGCATGTTGTGATAATTGCTCTGAAGAGGAATAAAGCAGGTAAAAGTACAGCCCAGGAATCAACATCCTGTAAAGTGCCAAATAATAAATATTTTAGGCTTTGTGGGCCATATGATCTGTCTCAACTACTAAACTCTGCTGTTGTAGTGTGAAAACAACCAGAGACAATACAAATGAGCCTGGCTGTGTTCCAGTACAACATTATTTACAAAACCAAGCAGTAGTAGTGGTGTGATTTGGCCCACAGGCCATACTCTGCCAACTCCTGGTATAGACTTGACAGCAGGAACATGCTATTTTTTTAAGGGAATCTAAGAAGACCTCTTTGATGAGGTGATATTTAAGCCATAAAGAAAGAGATCCTTTATGCATAGACTGTAAAAGAGGATCCCATGCAGAGGGAAGCGTAAGTACAGATGATGGGTGGTGAAAACATGCTTGGTGATGAAGCAAGGAAGCCAGGGTATCTGGGACTAAGCAAGCAAGGGGGACAGAACTCACAGAGTATCTTCCATGGACACCCTTCATAATGCCTGGGTTCCAGTGTTGCATGTACAACAGTCATGAGTTTTCATGATCGTGCCTTTGATTATTATAATAAAAATATAATGAATATTTGCTATTTTTCTTTGCCCAGCAGCCAGTCCCCCTCCCAGTAACACCACCTCAGTTTTTCTTTTGAGAACTGACCCCTTCTTTATCTTACTCCCAGGCATTTCCCACCGTAGCTCCAGCAGTGGAATATGAACCAGGCCGTGCTAACCAGCAGATTCCATCATCTGGGTCATGATGACTCATTCAAGGATGGGCATATGGCCCAAGTCAGTGCAGTCAGAGTAAAAACAAGGACTTTGTTGGATTTATATTAGGAAGGTAAGCACTCCTCCTGCTCACCAGCAGAGGTGATGACCAAATACAAGATTGGAAAACAGAGCTAAGAGATGGTAAGAGAAAGACAGAGTCTGAATTTTGGTCACATTATTCGAGCCACTGAATCTAGCCTGAAGCTGGCTACCACTGAACCTTTCTACTACACAAGGCAATACATCTCCCCGCCTCTGGCTTTGAGTTGGATTCATAGAAATTACAACCAAATGAGTCCTGACAGATAAACATGTGCTATTCCATTTGCCAAGAAAGCACTCTCCCTATGTGTTTTTTCCCCCAATCCATACTCAAGACCTAGTTCAAATTTTACTCCCTTCATTTACAAAGCTTTCAAAATTCTCTCTGGGATACCACCCTACTACATCTAGAGTCTGTAATTCTGGAGTCACTTTGCTTCTATCCTTCTAAGAAGCTTGTTTTCTGCTTGGGCTCTCACATATTGGCATGTGTGTTTCATCTCCCTGATAAGATACCTCCCTGAAAGAGCAGGAACAATAACGACTTCATCTCTGTATCTCCATGACTCCAATAACAGTAAAGATATCTTATATATAAATGTACATGTGTGTGTGTGTGTGTGTGTGTGTGTGTGTATACACACACACATACATACATTTAATGAATAAACACTACTAAGAACACCCTACTCTTTTCATCATAATTATCAATTACCAGGCTGCAGTACAGAGTTTCATCAAAAACTAATTCAAAAGGCTAAATGCATTAGACCACATTTAAATTTCTATAAATCTTATGTTAATTTAAATGGCTTTAGATTTAATTAAAAATGTTTTTCAATTGATAGTAATGTAACTTGGATAATTAGCATCAAGTGGCATCTAGAGGACATATTTTAAAAATTAATCTAGAGTATAAAGAGACCTAATTAACCATTAGAATAACATTTTACAATTATGCTTTGTTTATAAGGGCTATAATGTCCAATTCACTGTTCAATGAAACTGGTCATTAATGAAGGTCAAAATTATGCTTTCCCTGGTGTCTCCATGAAGACGCCTCTTAGATGCACTGGCTTTTATGTTGCCTACTTTTGCTGCTTTTTAAAGGCCACTGCTAACTGGTATTTCATACCTTTGTTCTGTAATTAAAGTTAAACTATACCATGCCTCATCCTGCACGCTAATTTTACACCTTTTTGGTTATTAAATGAACGGGCTTGGCCATAAACTTAAATTCTCCTGTGTAAGACCTAAATAGATACCTTTGTAATATGGAAAACCTAAGGTTGACAAAGACATTGATGCCCATGTGAAGAAAGACAGGGTCTGGTACCTGAATGAAAGCAAGGCCCTGGAGCCTAGGAGCATGGAGG
The DNA here is from genome assembly GCF_002837175.3 of Physeter macrocephalus. Classification (NCBI taxonomy): domain Eukaryota; kingdom Metazoa; phylum Chordata; class Mammalia; order Artiodactyla; family Physeteridae; genus Physeter; species Physeter macrocephalus. Next base: position 150,671,715 of record NC_041221.1, on the reverse strand, counting down.
CCCCCTGTGGAGAGTTAGGGAAGTAGGTGCTGGAGAGGCGGGGAGTGTGACAGGGCGATTGGTAAGTTCAGCTGCAAGTGATGAAGTGAAAGTGGTAGAGAGACATCCACGCAGAAAAGTCCAGGTTTTTGGAAATGTGGAACTAGAAATGGGAAGGCAGTTCAAGGCAAATACAGATTAGAGGGTCACCTGAAAAGGGCAATTATTGAAACTGTATGTAAGTATGGGATTTTCCATAGAAACGTGAAAAAAGAAAACTAAGGACTGACCCAGGGGCAAGTCCCTATGTGGTGCCAGGAGTGAATCCACGTCACTGAGTAAGTGAAAGAAGAGGTAGTGAAGGAAGTGGAGGAACAGTTACAGATGTGGGAAAACTGTGGGAAGAGCGGTGTCTCTAGAAGCCAGAAATAAGAGGAATAAGTGGACAACTGTGGTCCATGTGTCTTTCCCGCTCAGTATGATGCAACGTGCTATGGAGATCAGGGAAGGTGAAGATCACTGTGACAGAGGTCATCAGGCCCAGTGGGTAAGACTGCCTGGATTCAGATCCGGACTCTGCCAGTTTCCCTCTGTGGAACTGAGGACACAGTTCACAGCACTCTGTGCCCCAGTTTGCCCCTCTATAAATCAAGGTGATAAGCCAGGTTCCTCTAAGATTGTGCTGTGGATCAAATGCATTTACTCATGGCAAGTGACTGGCATCTTGCACAGAGTAAGCCCTCAGTGTGTGTTTGCTCTATTTATATTGTAGCTTTTCTGGAGCAAAGTAGAAAAAGCTGAACCTGAACTCAAAAGAGAGCTACCAGCAAAGTGGTGGCAAAATGACTGAGCTGTGACTGTCTTAGGTCAGTGTTCTTTAGCCTAGGGGTCCCCAACCTTTTTGGCACCAGGAACCGGTTTCATGGAAGACAATTTTCCACAGACTGGGGAGGGGGGCGATGGTTCAGGTGGTAATGCGAGCGATGGGGAGCGGCAGATGAAGCTTGGCTCACTCGCCTGCTGCTTGCTTCCTGCTCTACAGCCTGGTTCCTAATAGGCTGCGGACTGGTAGCGGTCTGCAGCCTCGGGGTTGGAGACCCCTGCTTTAGGCTGCATCAGAATCACCTGCAGCTTACTGGCCCTACTCCTGAGTTTCTGATCAATAGGTCTAGGGTGGAGCTTGAGAATTTGCATGTCGAACAAGTAGACCATAGCTGACCATCCTAATTTAAGGACCATGCTCGGAGAACCACTGTCTTTGAGTGGAAGGAAAGACCCTACAATTGTGGGAATTCAACCCAGGCCTTCAATCCCTATCTTGAAAACGTGTTTTCTCTTCTGACCCTAGCTATGTTCAGGAAATCTACCAGTCCAAACTAAATGATATCTGAACACTCCTACAAGTCCTAAGCCAATTTCTGAGTACCTTCTTCTGTGAACATACAAGGGCTATGTACAATTTTAGAACTTGATGGGTTCCCTGAAGTCCAAGTGGACCAGCAAAAACCATCACCAACACAACAGTCAGCACGTAGAGTGCTGACCTTGTACCAATCACTGTGCTGATAATCAGTACATATACTGTACCATCTACTTCTCCCAACTCCTGAGAGAGTCAGGCATTATTACACCATGTCACAGAGTAGAAGGAAGCCTAGAAAGGTAAAGTGACATATCCCAAGGCACTGGCTGACAAATGACAGAAACCAGGATTAAACCTGTTCTCAACCACTCAACTACAAAGCTCTTGCCTGCTCTTTTTACCCCAGGAAACATGTGCATTATGAAAGGTCAGCAACTGTTGTCTGCCTGCATGATTCCTCCATATCTTTTCCAGGATAAAAGTTTCCAGATAGTAGAACTGTTCTTTATGAGGTATGGCTACTAGTCCTTTAGCCAGACTATTCAAGGTCCTTGGAGTGTGCCCAAGGGGTAGTCATTATCCTGACAACTGAACAGGTGGGTGTAGTTATCCAGAGAGGAGTATAAACAATTGTTCTGAGCCCATGGGTTAAGCAACTGTTTGCAAGAGACATTACCTACTTAGGGTTATTATTATCTTCTTCTGCTTGTTCTTACCCAGCTATCAACTAAAATTACTGATTTATTTACAGATGTTTCTTACTGTATTCATCCATTCTTACTTGCATTCTTTATTGTATTCCTCTCTCTTTGTTTTATACGTGTAGAAACTAAACCTTAAAGAGAAAAACAGACTTGGATAGGGTCGCTCAGATCATAAATGCTTGAGCAAAGATTCAAACCCAGGTATGTTAGATTCCACCACGAAATATGCATCCAGATTCCAACCTCCCAAGAGTTTGAGCAGTCTGATGACTCAAAAAGACAAACTTCTCATTAAGCTGAAAATGAAATTGCCTAAACTTCTCGTTCCACACCATATGGCTGGATCCCAGATGACAGGAAGCTCATTTCTGCAACACACTAGGCTCATTTCACTGAGTAGGTTGATGTGAGATTTGTGGGGTGGTCATTTCCTCTTCTTGTCAGCATCGGTAGCAGCAGTGGTATTTATTATGATGCTTCCTTTCTACATTTTTACACAAAAAAGCAAATGCTTCTGATGATGGATAGAGACAGATTTTATCCTAAATCATTCTGTAAGTGAAATATCACAAGCACAAGAAACAACAGCAGCAAAATTATCCACCTGCTTTCAAGCGACCAAATGCTACAATCATCTTCCAATCCTTAGTTTACGTCACGATAGGGGAGGGGGGGAAGTTCTTAAATACTACCGTCATAGAGTTTTGTACACTAGGATGAAACCACAGTGTCTGGACATCTAAAATATCTGTATCTTTGCAAAGTCAGATTTTAAAGCAGTGAGGTGACTCACGAAGCACCAAAGACTAATGGGAAGTGCCAAACACCATTTGTACAAAATGATCTAGGCATGAGATACCATCACTTTTTCCCCCGGGCAGTTATTTTAGAACTGGTAGAGCAAAATACTCTTGACTAAGAGGATAGCTTAAAGTTTCTGAGTTTTTTCTCCCCCAAAACTTAGAACTAACATAGAAAGTGCCATTTCTAAGAATAATAGAGGTAAACATTCATTGCGAGAGTTGGCAAAGGTCTTAGAACTACATTTATGTGTAGCCATGTGCATTGAGGGTAGAGTCCATAGGCAAGGATTTGAACATCAGTGCCACCACTTACTGGTACTTGATCTTGGCAAGTTTCTTCACCTTTTCAAGCCTTAGTGTACTCATCTAAAAATGGGACCAATTTGAGGAGGCAGCAAAGTATAGTGCTTTAATGTGAAGCAGTCTGTATTCAAATACCTGGCTGGGAATCCTGGCTCTCACCCTGTACTATGGCTCACCTCTCCCTATAGCTCAGTTCCGTCATCTGTAAAATAGGGATGATAAAAACGGGGCCTGCCTCACAAGGTGTTGGTGAGGTCTAAATGTAATAATGCACATAAAGCATGCTACTTAGATCATGCCAAGTGGTCAGTAGACTTTACCTTTTTTTTTTTTTAAAGACTATCTACTTAAGGGGTTTAAAAAATAAGTTCTAAGAGGTCTCCCAAGGACAGAGTGGGGGGAAGAATGAAGCTATACAGCTTAACCTTTATGCCTTAAAAGCCCCATCCACAACCCAGAGCAGTGCTGCTCTTTTATACATTTTATTGATGGGGGTTTGGTATGAAATTTTATTTTTAAAAGTTTCTGTTGCTAAGTTTTAAAAAATTGTTTGAAACTTCTGCTCTAGACAACTCTCATTTTACAGATAGGAAAAAGCAAGGCCCTGAAAGACAAAGGAATTGTTCCATCTCAGTGAGCACCTGACCAGCGATTAGACCGCCCCTGGCTCGCTGCCTCTGCACCCGGCCCTCCCATGCCATTGAGCTCTGTCAGGATGGCCACTGCCACCTTCTGACTCTGCTGAGCCTGATGCTGGTCAGAACGATGCTGAAGTTTCGACACTGACAGAGGAAAGCATAATGGGGCCAGTAAGAGTGGTAGGGGAGTCAGGGGTAAATACAGGTGGGAGAGTAGAGGGTGAGTGTGTGTGGGGGGTGTGTGTGTCTGCGTGCATGCTCATGTGTGTTATTATGTTAGGCACTGAAGATCCACTAAGTATGAGAGGCTGGTGGAATATCTAGATGAAAAGGAAGACCTAGAACTCAGGGAAGACGCCAGGCCTGGGGATGGAAACTTAGGAGTCATCTAGCAAGAAAGTTAGATATGAATGTGTATTATATCAGATAGAGAGACAGACAGACAGACCAGACAAGCTGATGGACTGAGGGTGGAGGCGATAAACAGAAGGAAGACAGCACTAATAGAGAAGAAAGACGATGCAGGGTGCAACTAATAATGTAGACGACAAATAATAACTTCAAGTACGAATAACGTAATAATTTAATAACATCTAGCGCTTAATGAACACTTCCTATTTTTTAGCCAACTTACTAACCACTTTCCATAGATTATTTCAGTCAATCCTTCCAGTCTCAGAAGGTAGATACTTCTATTACCCCCATTTTATAGATGAGCAAAACATAGGTGTAGAGAGGTTAGCTAACTTGCTTTAGGTCACACAGTTATTAAAGGATAGAGATAGCATTAAAATTATAGTGGGTTAATTCCAGAGTCTGAGCTTTTAACTGGTACTCATAGAGAGCAAGAGAAGGAAAAGCAGGATTAGTATTAATAGTAGCCTGAGTATTAACAGCAGCAGCACTGAATGAGTACTGTTTTGTGCTCGGCACTGTGATAAGTGTGTATAACATGATCTAACACAATCTGATTGAGCCCTAGGGAGAATTAGAGGAGGCAGATGTTCTTAGCCCAATCGAGCAGAAAAGGAAACTGGTTCAGTGATGTTGGTACTTTGTCTAAAATCACACAGCTAGTAGGTGACAGAGCCGGATGAAAAGCTAGGTTAGCTCCAGTACCAGAACTCTTAAACCACCCTGCTAGACCATTTCGGTGTACAGCCAAATTCAATGATTCCAATAGTGGAACCAACAGAGAAATTCCTGTTTTTACAAATAAATCCTTGGGTCCTTACAACAGAACTTCTAATTCAGTAAGTCATGCTTGGATCTGTGAACCTGAACTTTTCAGAAGTTCCCTAGGTGATTCTTAATTTACAACCAGGTTTAGTAATCACTATAACAACGTAGACAAGTCTTGACTGCTTATTGTAGGACTGCCAACCTGTGAGGATTAGTACATATCTTGGTATGAGCACACATCCCCACCTGAAGCTTGATGTTGGCAGACGTGCCACAAAGACTCATGATTTGAGAAACTTTTAAGGTGGGGACTGGGAGGTTCATCATCCTTGCTTTGAGAGAGTAAAATTACCTTTACAGGTAATTAACCTAAATCACTCTTCTAGACACCATTTAACTTTTCCTCTAAAATGTACACAGTAGCATTAAACCAGTTCAATGACTGAAGTTTACTTACCTAAAACTCTTAATCTCTCAGCTCCTACTACCACTTCATTGTTGTCTGCAGAGAAGAGCAATTTTCCAGAAACTGTCTTTACCTCGAACTTTTTGCCATAAGCTTCTACAGCTTTTGGCCCTAGAGGGGGAGAGACAGAATACATTAGTTCCATTGCATTCAATTATAAAGAGCTTTTTGCAGAACATATACATCTGACAAGATTGTACGGGACTTTAATGTAAGTGGATTGGTTTTCAGAAGCTAGCCGTGACAATTAGCTTCATGACTCTAACCATATCTTGTCAATTCCTTTTTTTTTTTTTTTTTTTTTTTTTGTGGTATGCGGGCCTCCCTCTGTTGTGGCCTCCCCCGCTGCGGGGCACAGGCTCCGGACGCGCAGGCCCAGCGGCCATGGCCCACGGGCCCAGCCGCTCCGCGGCATGCGGGATCCTGCCATACCGGGGCGCGAACCCGGTTCCCCTGCATCGGCAGGCGGACGCGCAACCACTGCGCCACCAGGGAAGCCCCTTGTCAATTCCTTTTAATCATACGCTCTCCAGCTATGATTTTAAAAACCATTATGTCCTTCCTCCAAACTAATGCCTGAGTGAGATTTCCCTCAGCTAACCACCAAATTACTTTCAAATACTTGTAGATTTTGGCTTGCATTTATGAAAGCACAAAATACTCACCACCTCTTGAAGGACCGGCATATCTTTGGCCAGCCCTAACTGTTGGAAAGGGCACCTTTAAATTCAGCTGAAATCTGCCTCACTCTTTCTACCCTTGACCCGCTGGCTGCATTTGACACCAGACAAGTATATAAGTCATTTCTTGACCGAAGAGGCTATGATATCTTGTAATTAATTGCCTTGAAAGTTACTGAATCTTTCATGATAGAATTTCATTCAATAAAATATAAATTTTAGAGGTTTTATCATATCACAACAGATACTATTCTTGAAGCTGAGGCTATACTAGTGGCAGAAGGAAGACAAAGTCCCTGATCCCTTAGCACTTACCTGCTGATAGAGACAGACAGACATACATTTAAACGTGTGTTAATAAATCAACCAGAAAACTGCAGAGAGTTTTTGGTATTATGGAAAAAGTAGAACAGGTTAGTGTGTTAGAATTCTTAAAAAAAAACAAAAAACAAAAAACACAGAGCTACCTAAATACCTGAAGTTCAGAAGGCTCCAAAAAGCTAGACCGCAGAAATGCATCAGAATAACCTGGGGGTGCTCATCATTCTCAATGATAATAGCTGAGATCAAAAAGGAATTTATCTTTTGGTCTGGAAATTCACATAGAAAAATATTTGAGGGTAGAGTCCAGAAAGCTTATATTTTTCCAAAACTGCCCAGGAGATTCTGATACAACTGTCCCTCAGTATCTGTGGGGGATTAGGTCCAGGATACCCCTCGGATATCAAAATCCATGGATGTTCAAGTCCCTTATATAAAACGGTGTGATACTCGCATATAACTTATGCATACTCTCCTGTATATTTATTTAGTTTTATAAATTTAATTACTTAATGAATTTATTTATTTTTGGCTGCATTGGGTCTTTGTTGATGAGCACGGGCTTTCTCTAGTTGTGGCGAGCGGGGGCTACTCTTCGTTGCGGTGTGCAGGCTTCTCATTGTGGTGGCTTCTCTTGTTGCGGAGCATGGGCTCTAGGCACGCGGGCTTCAGTAGTTGTGACACTCAGGCTCAGCAGTTGTGGCTCGTGGGTTCTAGAATGCAGGCTCAGTAGTTGTGGCACACAGGCTTAGCTGCTCCGCAGCATGTGGGATCTTCCTGGACCAGGGCTCGAACCCGTGTCCCCTGCATTGGCAGGTGGATTCTTAACCACTGCGCCACCAGGGAAGCCCCTCCTGTATACTTTAAATTATCTAATTATTTATGATACCTAATACAATGTATGCTGTGTAAATAGTTGCAAATACAATATAAATACTATGTAAACAGTTGCCAGCATGGGACAAATTCAAGTTTTGCTTTTTGGATCTTTCTGGAATTTTTTCCCCCAAATGTTTCTACCTGTAGTTGGTTGAATACAGGAATGTGGAACTCGTGGATACGGAGGGCCGACTGTATAGCATTTTTGTTTCCTTCTAGTTATTTTTCAAGACAATGTCACTTATTAGTAAAAAGTAGTAGTGAAAGGGCCCTCAGTGCCTTCCAGGCAAAGATCACTAGGAACACACTTGGAGTTGAACAAGTTGGGTTTTTAACTCATTGCCGTGAGAGAGAACACACACCGTGGGGAACCATAGGGCTTCTCAATAAGAAGAAAGAATTTATTACAGGATCTGGCCTTATAATAGGTTATTTGGAGGCAGGGTTTAAGGAAGCAAGGTTTTGTTCTGGATTACATGCTGTCAGGAACTGGGAGTAATTTTACGATTAGCATCTTATTAAACCTTATCTAGAGTAGGGAAGACCAGAACAATGCCAAACTGTAATGGATAAAAAAACAGTAGTCATTCATATTATAGGGGGGATAGGGGGAAGTTTGGTGATTCCTGTGGTTTGGATAAAAGTTTCTATTTTTCATCTATATTCAGACACGATCAGAGTTGTGTTTGCTTTTTGTTTTTTCTCCATCCTTCATGGCCATGAGTGGCCTTGTCTGGTGTTGATGTTCTGTGAAATCATATATTCCACACAGAACACCAACGTTTGGCTGACAGAGCCCGGCCAGCCCCTGGATGTCTGGGGCCGCCCTCCTCCTCGGCAAGACTATCACACTAAGAATCAGAAGACAAAAATTATGTCCCAACTCTCTGATTTTCTGGTAATGTGACTTTCGGCAAATCATTTGATCTTTCTGAAGCTCATTTTCTGCATCTGCAAAATTGTGCTACTACCATCGATTCTATCTATCACATAGAAAGTTTAAAAGGACTGAATTATACTGTGTTTATAAAGAGAAATTTGTAGGCAGAAAAGAGTTGTGAAATGTAGGAGACTGATCTTGTGATTATCATCACCATTGGGATCATAACCATCGCCATTTTTCTAATGTAATGGTCACAACACACTGAAATGAACAAATGGTGACCACCTCTGAGTCAACTTCCCTCATTCGCATCATCATGTCAATTCAGCAAAACTGATCTCTTGCCAGTACATCCACACTGGCCCTCTGACAAAAAGAAGCACACTGGAAAGGCTCTTTAATGAGTGGGGGATGGAAACGGCAGACAGAGCACACATTTCCAAATGGTATGGGACCTGGACACTGTCTTCTTTGACTGCTTTCATGCTGTACATGAGAACAAGTGAAAGCAAAGCCAATGGCTCCCTCAAGGTCACCAAGTGAGCTAACGGCAGATCTGCATCTGGAACTGTGCCCTAGGAATTATTCCATTGCAGAAAAGGGGTATTTATTTGTCTAGAAAGGAAAAGGACGCTGGGGCAATTAGGAGAGGAACTTTTGGAGGATGAGAGGAATTAGGAAGCTGGAGATAAGGAAGAGAGAAATCCTGAAAGAAGAGACATGTACAGTGCGGGCTTGGGATTAGGTTGCTTAGAGAGGGCTAAGATGTAGCTGTCTTCTTGGTCACAACAAACCTTCAGTAAAATCTGTATTACTTGGCAATGCTTTGAGGTTGTTACCTTTTCTTTTTAGGGGTGAGACTGGAGATCAGGAGGTCTAGCGCTAATGAATGAATGAACGAATGAGTGAATGAATGAATGACCTCAGGATGGCCATGGGGTGAGCACAATTTGCCCACTCTGGATCTAGTCAGATATGGTGGTATGACTTGTGGACACAAATGCTGGACTTTGCTTTCATGGACTTGGGCGATACCATGAGACACACCCCTGAGGCGTCAAAACACTGGTCTGTGTGTAAACTAAGTTTACTCTGAACTTATGAATGGTGTGTAAGATACAGGAGCGTGTACTGAAGAGACTGCAGCCATCAGAGAACACAAGACACCATTAAGTTATCTTGCTTTTCAAGGCTTCTGAGACTACAACATGGACTTTACCAGGGACGGAACCATTTGGGTATATAAAGCTCAGTAGTTGGTAGTTTTAGCCAAAACCCCACAGAGCAACTGCTGGCTCCATGGTGCAGATGACTTGTCCTTTTGTTGATTTCACCTGGGGCTGCCAAAGCTCCTTGGACATGATGAAATCTTAAAAAAAAGAAAAAGGGGGGGGGGCGCTTCCCTGGTGGCACAGTGGTTGAGAGTCCGCCTGCCGATGCAGGGGACACGGGTTCGTGCCCCGGTCCGGGAATATCCTACGTGCCGTGGAGCGGCTGGGCCCGTGAGCCATGGCCGCTGAGCCTGCGCGTCCGGAGCCTGTGCTCCGCAACGGGAGGGGCCACAACAGTGAGAGGCCCACGCACCGCAAAAAAAAAAAAAAAAAAAGGATTCTACAAAGAAATGTAAATGGAGCTGGAGACCTGCGTTTGCTCAGGAGGACTCTTGGTGAGCTCACTTCTTCCCTGGGATGGAAAAGATCGTTATTTGTAACCTGAAACTAATCTTCAATTAATCCCTTTCCGTGCACAGTAGTGTACGTGTGAAGCGTCTCCTTAATTAATCTCCTCCATCAGGATGCACTGGCCATCTCCCAGTCCTGCCACTGCCATGAATCTGGGAGCTAGAAGGACCTGGGGGCCGTGCAGTCTAATTTCTTTCCTCATCTCCCTTGATCCTGGGGCCTTTCCCCACTCTGGCGAGATGTTGTATAAGACTTCTACAACTCTCCTCCTTGCAGGTCAGAGGGTTCCCTGTTTGGACCTATTACTGAGATGATACTAAAACAGCAGCAGCATGAGTCAGGTATGCCTGTGCCGCCTGGCCTGGGAACTTAACCATCATTTAAAACATTGTTTCCTGTGAAAGGATTACCTGAATTGCTAACATTGGAATTTCTTCTGGGCTTTTGAGACATGATCATTGGGTAATAAGCAGGAGAACTCTTGAATCCTCAGGACTGCCATAGTAAACCCGGCCGCTTAGGCAAAATGATTTGCTGTCAGGTTAAGTCCACCACTAAGTGTAACGGGCCTTAGGATATTTTCTCCCGGAACTGCTCTGTGCTTTCCACCATGTGCATCAATGTAAAAGGAGAAACCTGAAGGGAAACTTTAGGGGTGATCATGCATGGGTGTATGTACTGGGAATTCTATTTGAACACATGTACTATCCTCTCTAGAAGGCATCTTGAAAGGCTGCTGCCGGCTGGTGTTAGGATGGCTTTCTGCCCATCTCGTTTAATATTAGCTACCTTGGGCCTTACTTTAAGAGGTAGGGATGGGGTCTCAGCTCCAGGGGCCTGCCCTGGTCAGGGGAGACAGAAAGAAGATGGGGAAACAGAGAGGCAGGAGAGAGGAGAGAACAACAGAAGAGGAAAAGGAGAGAGAGAAAGAGGAGACACGGGAGGAAGGAGGAGGAGGAAGAAAGAAAGGACAGAGAGAAAGAGGGAAGAGGTGGGAGAGAAGGGGGAGGGAAGAGGGGGTGGAGGAGGAGAAAAGGGGGAGTCGGAAGAGAGAGGCAAAAGGAGGAGGTGGGGAGGGAAGGGAAGGAGGAGGGAGAAGGAGGGGGAGAGAAAGACTCTTTTCCTGAGTAACACTCATTCCTCCGGTTCCAGCTTTATCAAAACAAAATCTCTCAAGTCAGCCAAATCTCCCACTGCAAATAAATGGCAAATGATCAAATGATCAGGCTAAATAAGTCCCTTTTGAACGCGGGAATCTGGGAGCTGGAGGTCGGATTTATTTCCCTCCTGGAGGCAATTTTCACACACGCTGCTTAAATCATTGCTTACTGAAGCTGTTTATTTAATTATTTAGCATCGGGACTGCGGGCCAGATGTTAGAGCAGTGAGGCCGCTGAGCTGGGCGCGCGCTGGAAGAGCAATTTTATGGATTACAGGCTCTGCCACAGCCGTTCCTCCAGTGGGAGCCAGTCCAGGTCACCCACCAGCTGTGGCTCTCCAGACATACACATCTGGTGGCGGGAGAGTGAGGCTCTTTCCCCAGCAAGATGCTGGGCACAAAGGCACCTGCCTCCCCGTGGCATGTGGATTAGTGGGGCTCCAGATGTTTTAGTCCCAGTAATGTTTCAGGACATTTGGGCAACTGGCTTCTCGAAATGTCCATCTGTATACATTCCTTTCAGCCCTGAAGCCAAACAAATGGCATCTTCTGTCTGCAAGTGTGACAATGCCGTTCAGACATAGCCCCCCTTTCCCCTTCTGCTGTGGAGGTGCATAGCAGCTCCTATTTACCGCTGCTCATAACCTACAGAGGGGGCACTGGTCATATCACCCAGCGTGTTACCGCGACCATGAGGCCCATGTTCATCATTACAGTCATTACGGTGAATAACCAATCCTTGTTTAAATTTCAGGACTGTGCAGCTTATACCCCACTGGGTGTTTTCCACGGCTGTTAGGAGCAGATCTGCTCTACGAAAAGGAACTACACAAACATATTCAGTCGGGATACATCTGCATCTCGCAGTTGAGCTAGGTTCAAAGTCAGCACATACGGCAAATATGGCATGGATTCAAACTATCATTACAAATCCCTTTTACAACCCATAAAGTATGATGTGCATGGTTCTGTGTATACTATGCTCTCTTCCAGTTAATACAACACAGCCAGCTTTTCCTCTGGCACTGGAGCAGAGAGCTTTCTCGTGGTTGAACACCAGCTGAAGCAGCTGGTGTTTAGGGGCCACGGTATGTGAAAAATAGTTTATTCTTCTTCCCCACCCCCAAACGAGTATCATCAGATTTGCATAAGTTAAACGTGTGTAGAGGATGAGACTCTGCCCTTGAGTAGCATCAGGGAACACATGCCTTGCTCTCTTTTCCAACACTGTAAAATGTGCGAGCAGATTTTCCTTTCTTTAGATACATCACATGGTGCTTCATTCAACCTTCCATTGTATGTTTTTTGAGTGCTTACCCTGGACCAGACACTGCTAAGTTCTTTCTTTTCTTACCTGTTATCAGCTGAGTTAGGACTTTAGTCTGTTCATTGAGGATGTTCACTGTAACATTTCTGGCAGATTTGAAGTACAGGGCATTACCCTGTAATAAGAAAATTAGAGAAACATATGAAAATGGCAGCAGATTTTTTTTTTCATTATAGGTTATTACAGGATATTGAGTATAGTTCTCTGTGCTATACAGTAGGTCCTACTGTTTATATATTTTATATTTGGTGGCAGCAGATTTCTAAACAAAACTGTAATCCCCACTCTCCATGGGGCTGAGCTGATCTTAGCCAAGTTCTAATTGATGTATCTTTCTTTGAAAATTCTAAATGTTTAATGATCCCCACATACATGATAATTAATTGGCATTCAATCAGAATGGATTTTCCCCAAAGAGACACACAGATAGACAGACACACTCCACAGAGATTTCATACACACACACACACACACACACACACACACACACACACACACACACACACACACACACACATTTGTTGAATCAAAGACAACAAGGTCACAGAGCCCTTTAGATCTTACTGTAGATGTTAGTTAGCTCTGGTACACGGAATGATCAAGAGTGAATGATAATCTCCTACTCTCACCCTTTCTAGTTCACAATTTCTCCGAAGAACTATGCAGAGTTCTTAGTGGAGAGGAAAATGCTTGTGGAAAACACTCCAGGTTTCCCCCTCCAGCAGGTCCACTGGCTGTGACAATCCAAGTGCTCCTCAGAAAGATGGAAATCTTGTTGTAGAATGTTTGCCACACATGGATACAAAACCCAGGAGGATCCAGCATCTCCAAGGTGGCCTCTGCCCCCCCTTTCTTCCTTTTCTTTCTCCAAATTTCTTTTCCTCCAGGCATCCTGAGCCTTCAACCCATCTTCCCTTAATCAAAAAGGGCACCTGATCCCCCTTCCACATGGTGGCAGACATTTCTGAGAATGACTCAGAACAGAGGCTGGTACACTTTTTCTATAAAGGGCCTGATAATAAATATTTTAGGTTTTGTGGGACATATCATCTCTGTGTTAACTATTCAAATCTTCTGCTTTAGTGCAAATGAGCCATAGACAATACATAGACAAACAGATATGGCTGTATTCCAGTAAAACTTTCTTCATGGGTTAGGGGAGGGGGCAGGCAGGACAGGTTAGTGACAGAGGCAGGAGGAGGAGGAGGGGGAAAGAGAGGAAGAGGCTGGGGAGGGGGAGGGGGAAAGAGAGGATGAGGAGGGGGGAGGGGGAAAGGAGGGAGGAGGAAAGGAATGACCTTTCTTTGTATTACCTAATCCTTATAACCTATATGTGAACTAAGTCAGGGGTATCCTCTACATCCAATATTCTGTTTCCAGATTTCAAAGGATCTCCCTTTAGTGGCCAGTTCACTATTATCTTTCAAATCCCAGTATCTTCAAACATATCTGCCTGCCCTTAATATTCACAAAATTCTAATGAGGAAAAAAAAAAAAATCTCTATAGCTTTGATCAAGGTTTGTAGCAAGAGATAAAATAAAGCCAGCCATTCCTTTTTATTGCTAGGTCAAAATATTAACATATAGCATTAATTGGTCTATGATGCTTAACACGCTGAGAAACAGTCTTTGCTACATGAGGGTTTAAACAAAGAGCCTCATTCTAGCCTGGGACACCTTGCTATAATCCTCCCATATACAGTACCTGATAACAGAAAGATTACTAGGAAAAAAGCACAAACCACCAGCTAACAAACTCTGACTCAGCTGGGTCAGTGCCATTTTATTTGGCTCTCTGGCTCGCTTTCCTGAGGTTAAACCAGAAAACAGCAGCCAAGCGAAGCGTCCCTGCGGTCTCTGCGGTATCAGAACCTGTAGGGGAAACACTTTATGAGGAGAAGCTAAATTCTGCTCTCTCAGCTGCTTCTCTTTCCTGTCTCCCTCCCACTCACCACTGCAGCCTCTGGGCCTGGGGAGGTTAATTTCTGCCACAGGACAGCCTGCTCTGGGGCAGTGACTTTCACTAAATGACTTCAAGGCAACCATCCAAGGACAAGGGGCTTATGCGGAACCCGAGGGAGGCTCAGCCCCGCCTGGCGGAAAGGAAGGAGTCTGGCAAACCCGAGGGTGTTTGATGATGATTATCAGAGCTCTGGACTGGAGCAAGTCAGTCTGTGGCCAATCAGCCCAGATTCTCCTGGACACAGGGTGAGGCTGCTTGGGACAGGAGGAAGGGGGACACACACCATTTCTCCCACTTTGGGAGATCAGGACACTCCACATCAGGACTCTCCCCAAACAACTAAAGCATGCAGCATTTGGATGGAGAAGAACCCCCATCGTATCTGTTTCTCTAGAGCAGAACACGCAGAACAGAATCACACATTTTCTTGATGACGCAAGACCACTGCAATGAACACTATTTATCCCACGATGCTTTACAGGGACTACTGTATGCATGTGGCTATTTGAACACTAAATGGCTCCATCATGCTGACATTTAAAAATGAGTGTTATCTGATTTTTTGAAATGTATTATCTGCTCTCATATGAAGGCAGTCCATATAAACATTAAATACTACAAAGCTTATATTGAAGAGCAGTGGTTCATACCTCTCACCACCTTGAAAGCAAGAGCTTTCAACTTGCCAGGATTCTCCTTCAGGTACTTCCCTCCCCATGGCCCAAAATATACTTCTGTGCTATCTCTTATCTAACGACTTTAGACGTTATCCACTGAATTTCTCCAATGGTATGGACTCTTCCATGCAATTTTGGTCAAATCAATATTCAGAATCTACATTATTATGATTATGCATAATATTGTCCACAGCTGAGCGAAGTCATGTTCTTTGATTACATTTCCTTTTTCTTTCTTGCACACTTTTTTTTTTTCGTAGAGTCAATAAATGCTTCATTTAAAAAAATGCTTTATTTTCTACTTTTGTTTTTTTCCTCCTAATGTTGAAACCTTTTTCTTTAGGTTCTATATTCTGGGAAATAACCTCAGCTTAAAGTTCCAATATTTCTGCTGATTTTTTAAAAAAATTTTACTACAGTACTTGTAATTTTCAAGAGCTTTCTCTTATTCTTTGAAACTTCATTTTATACCATCCCTTCTATGTTTGACTGACACACTATCCTCTCTTAGACAAAATAAAAATGCTCTTTGGAAACTCTGGGTTTCTGGAAGAGTAAACCTTGCCATAGGGAATTGGGGAACTGGCTAATTCAATGGAAAACCTCCAGATGTCAGTATCTGTGGGCAGTCAGTACCTGTGGTCTAGTTTCATCAAAGAGGAATTCTCTAAACTCCTAAACTCTCTAAACTCTTTCTGACATTTCATTGTTAGTGCAAAGAAAGGCAACAGATTTCTGTATGTTAATCTTGTATCCTGCTACCATGCTAAATTCGTTTATCAGTTCTAGTAGTTTTTGTGTGGAGTCTTTAGGGTTTCCTATATATAGTATCACATCATCTGCATATAAAGACAATTTTACATTTTATTTTTTAACTTTTATTTTTTTAACATCTTTATTGGAGTATAATTGCTTTACAATGGTGTATATATGTCCATGCCACTCTCTCACTTGGTTCCAGCTTACTCTTCCCCCTCCCCGTGTCCTTAAGTCCATTCTCTAAGTCTGCATCTTTATTCCTGTCCTGCCCTTAGGTTCTTCAGAACCATTTTTTTTTTTTTTTAGATTCTATATATACGTGTTAGCCTACGGTATCTGTTTTTCTCTTTCTGACACTTCACTCTGTATGACAGACTCTAGGTCCATCCATCTCACTACAAATGAAATGAATACGTTTTGTTTCTTTTTCTTGCCTGACTGCTGGGTCTAGGACTTGCAATACTGTGTTGAATAGAAGCAGTGAGAGTGGGCATCCTTATCATGTTCCAGATTTTGGCATGAAGGCTTTCAGCTTTTCACCATTGAGTATTATGTTGGCTGTGGGTTTGTCATAAAGAGCTTTTATTATGTTGAGATACGTTCCCTCTATAACCACTTTGGTAAGAGTTTTTATCATGAATGAATACTGAATTTTGTCAAATGCTTTTCCTGTAACTATTGAGATGATCAGGTGATTTTTGTCTTTTCATTTGTTGATGTAATGTGTCACATTGATTGATTTGCATAGGTTGAACTATCCTTGTGACCCTGGGATGAATCCAACTTGATTGTGCCGTATGATCTTTTTTATGTGATGTTGGATTTGGTTGCTAATACTTTGTTGAGAATTTTTGCATCTATTGGGTTGGCCGAAACGTTCGTTCAGGTTTTTCCATAACATTCCAAGGAATAATCTGAACGAACGTTTCGGTCAACCCAATATATTCATCAAAGATATTTGCCTGTGATTTTCTTTTTCGTAGTGTCTTTGTCTGGTTTTGATATCAGCGTGATGGCTTCATAGAATGACTTTGGGAGTGCTTCCTCTTCTTCAATCTTTTGGAAGAGTTTGAGAAGGACTGGTGTAAGTTCTTCCCCAGTGAAGCCATCTGGTCCTGGACTTTTGTTTTCAGGGAGTTTTTCTGTTTTTGTTTTTTAATGACAAATTCTATTTCACTTCTACTGATCAGTCTGTTCAAATTATCTACTTCTTCTTTGTTTAGTTTTGGTGGACTGTACGTTTCTAGAAACTTGCCCATTTCTTCTAGGTTGTCGAATTTGTTGGCATAAAATTGATCATAGTATTCTCTTACAGGTTTTTGTTGTTGTTGTTGTTGTTGTATTTCTGTGTTATTAGCTGTTATTTCTCCTCTTTCATTTCCTATTTTGTTTATTTGGGTTCTCTCTCTTTTCTTGTTGGTGAGGCTGGCCAGAGGTTTGTTGATTTTGTTTACCCTTTCAAAAAAAATCTGCTCTTGGTTTCACTGATTTTTTTCCATTTTTGAAAATCTCTATTTTATTTATTTTCTCTTTGATCTTTATCATTTCCTTCCTTCTACTGACTTTAGGTTTTGTTTGCTCTTCTTTTTAAAATTCTTTTAGGTGGTTGGTTAGGTTGTTTGAGATTTTTCTTGCTTTTTGAGGAAGGCCTGTATCACTAGAACTTCCCTCGTAGTACTGCTTTTGCTGCAACCCACAGATTTTTGTTTGGTTGTGTTTTTATTGTCATTTGCCTCAAGGTATTTTTAAATTTCCTCTTTGATTTCATCACTGACCCATTGGTTTTTCAGTAGCATTTTGTTTACTCTCTAAACAATCTTTTTTTTTCTCATTTCTTTTTCTATGGTTGATTTCTAGTTTCATGCCACTGTGTCAGAAAAGATGCTTGAAATAATTTTTCTCCTCTTAAATTTTCTGAGGCTTGTTTTTTGTCCTAGTATGTGATCTATAGTAGAGAACGTTCCATGTACATTTGAAAAGCGTAAGTATTGTGGGGTGGGGTTTTTTTTTGATATAATGTCCTGAAAATATCAATTAAGTCTGTTTCACTGTGTCATTTAGGATCTCTGTTGCCTTACTGATTTTCTGTCTAGAACATCTCTCCATAGATGTGAGTGGGCTGTTAAAGTCTCCTACTATTTTTGTGTTCCCATCAATTTCTCCCTTCATGCTTGTTAGTATTTGTTTTATGTATTTAGGTGCTCCTACAGTGGGTGCTATATGTCAATGACTGTAATATCCTATTCTCATAATGATCCTTTCATCATTATATTGTGTCCTTCTTTATCTTTCTTTATGGTCTTTGTTTTAAAGTCTATTTTGTCCGATATGAGTATTGTTACCCCCGCTATCTTGTCATTTCCATTTGCATGAAATATTTTTTTCCATCACTTCACTTTCAATCTACGTGTGTCCTTTGCCCTAAAGTGGGTCTCTTGTAGACAGAATATTATTATTCAATCTGCCACTTTATGTCTTTTGATTGAAGCATCTAGTCCATTGACATTTAAGGTAATCACTGATAGGTATGTATTTATTGCCATTTTGAACCCAGTTTTCCAGTTGATTTTGTATTTCTACTTTGTTCTTTTCTTTTTGTTTTTGTTTTTCCTTTTGTGGTTTGATGGTTTTCTTCTGTATTATACTTGAGTTCTCTTCTTTCTAGTTTTTGTGAATCTGTTGTATGTTTTTGATTTGTAGTTACCCTGTTCTGTTTTTCAAGTATGTTAACCCATTATTATATTTACTTGCTTTAGACGGATAGTAATATAGGCTCAAAAACATTTTTAAAAAAATCTACATTTTCTTACTACCCTCCCCAGCATTTTATGATTTTTATTTCCTCTTTAACATATTCATGTTTATCCTTTTGCTGTTCATTGTAGTTAATCATCACTTTCACACACAAACATTTTTTTTAAATCTATGTACTGGCTCATTTAAGTGATTTATTTTCCAGTTGCAATTTTCTCTCTCCTACAGATTTCTGCCTCCTTCCTATTTAGAGAATGCTTTTCAATACTTCTGGATGGTTTAACTTTCTAGATAACAATCCTCCTATCTTCTGCTAGGCTGGGAAGAAGTACTTCCTAACTGGGTCAACTGGGGATGGGATCTGGATATAGATGCTGAGTTTAACTGGTCTTTATGCAGATTTTCCAACCAGTCCTTTTTGTCAGTCTCACTCCAGAGTGCATCATGACTATTGTTGGCCCTAGGCACTGTGCCTCAAGTGCTTTGTGGATAAGTAACCCTGTTCCATTCATTCTGGACAGTGGCTCTCAATTCATCAGGGACATCTATTTCCAGAGCCTTTCCAGGGCTCTGTATCATGGATCCTCTCTCACTCTATTTATTTATTTATTTAGCTTCCTTCACTGCACATTTGTAGATTCCAGCTCTGCCAGGTGAGCTCCCTCTCATTGATTTACTTTCCATCAGCCCTTTCCATCATTTTTTCTCTTTCTCTATGACTATGTAAGCTTATTCCTTTTCAGTTTTGTTTTCCATTTACTGTCTTTTTGAATGGGGTTTCTGAATGAAGCAGAGACTTATTATTTCTCACTGCCATCAATCTGTCTATCTCTAGAGCCACCTCTTACTTCTGTCTTCCTAAGTGGAAAAAGCAGGTTAAACTTGTGTGTAAGTCAAGAGCAAGTAGTGTCTGGTGCAGGACCCAAGAGCTTCTCTTAAGCATTTTGTATATACTGAGTGTCTAGAACATGTTATATATTGTCCTTGGCCCTGGAGATTAGGAAAGGTATGACCTTTGTGTTAGAGTAGCTCCTTGCCCAGCAGAAGACTGAGTCAATGGAAAATTATCATGACAACAATGCAATATTCCTTCCATCAAGATCTATGCTCTCCCAGTATGAAGGGCACAGATTTTAATATTTGCTTTTGATGCCAGCCGCATCAACACAGCCTGTTCTGGAGTTACTTATCTTCATATATTTTCTTTGCCCTCTGAGGAGCTAACAGTCTGATCTGGGAATGTAGATAAAGAGAGAAAACCCCAAGACAGCACATAAACAACTTCCACATTCAGGGACGGCTTTCAACTCTCAGTGGGAATGAAGCTCAGAGAAGGAAGGGATCAGCAGGGCTGGAATCCTGAGCCATCTTGCCAGAGGAGAATTTTGCTGGCTTCTGCCTTATCCTCCCAACAAAAAGGCACAGCAATTCACAATAGCATAGTATCCACCTAATGCTGACTGAGAACACAGGGGAGCCTGGCCTGTGGAGTAACAGTTCAGAGTGTGAGCTTTGGAGTCAGATTTGGGCTTGAATCATAACTCTACTTTTACTAACTGTGTGGTGTTCAGTAAATCATTTATACTCTTTGAGCCTCACTTTCTATATTTACAAAATGAAGTAAAAGGCTACCTAACGGTGTTGATATGAGGATTAAAAAAGACAGTACATGTCAAGGGCCTAGCACAGTGGCTACCAAAATGCTACATAAACTATAACACGGAAACAAACAAAACCTATGTAGGAAGTCTTCTTGGAAAACAACTGATTCTAGGACAGGGGCAAGAAAAATGAAAGTGTGCCTGGAACATCTTGCAGTGCCAGAAAGGAATGAAGTGCTCAAAAACAAATTAAAAAACAAACAGAAAAACACCCCACAATTATGGGGGAGCATGTCAAAGGGACACAGGAGACAAACTTAAAGAGCTCCCAATGGCCAAGCTGGAACAATGTGAACAACAAAATAAATATTGTAGCACTGAATTATAACCCAAGACATAAAATAAATATCCATGAGTCCATTCTGATATACATAAATGATTAAATAGATAAATGGAACAGGGAAAACAAATCTCCTATGTAGAATTACAAACAATTTTCATAGTTAATTCCCTACTCCTTAAAGATGGATTGCACATAATGACTTCCTTTTGAAGAATACAGCATGAAATAGGGAATAGGAACATCACAGTGGAGAAATCTGACAAAAATCCCTTCAGCCAGGTGATGAAGGTCAACATTAACAGTGATAAGTAATGTTGATAGTATGCACCCTTGAAAAATGTGAAGAGAGGGACACTTTACCTCTGTGGTCTTCCTCTTAAAAACCCATTACCCCGGGCTTCCCTGGTGGCGCAGTGGTTGCGCATCCGCCTGCCGATGCAGGGGAACCGGGTTCGCGCCCCGGTCTGGGGGGATCCCACATGCCGCGGAGCGGCTGGGCCCGCGGGCCATGGCCGCTGGGCCTGCGCGTCCGGAGCCTGTGCTCCGCGACGGGAGAGGCCACAGCAGGGGGAGGCCCGCATACCACAAAAAAAAAAAAAAACAAAACCATTACCCCCATCTAATTATGAGAAAAACATCAGACAAATCTTAATTGAGGGTCATTTTGCAAAACACCTGACCAGTACTCCTCAAAATGGTAAGGGCATCAAAACCAAGGAGAGTCTGAGAAACTCTCACAGCCAAGTAGAACCTAAAGAAACATGACAAATAAACATAATGTGGTATCCTGGATGAGATCCTTGGATATTAAAAGGACATTATGTAAAAAGTAAGAAAAATCTGAAAAAAGGATATATTTTAGTTAGTAATAAGGTGTCAGTATTGGTTTATTAACTGTGACAAAAGTACCATACCAATGTTCTATACTAGTAATAGAGGAGACTGACTACGAGATATACAAGAATGCTCTGCATGATCTTTACAACTTGTCTGTATATTTAAACCTTTCAAAAAAAATTTTTAGTGTTTTTTGGAAAGCTGTATTAGGCTGCCAAATTCCAAGATCTAGAACTTTAGGAAGAGACCTCAGAAAGGCACTCATCTCTGCGAAGGCAGGAAGCTTAATACATCATGGACATGTGATTTCACTCTGAGGTGGATCACGTTACTCGAAAATTCTCCCCTAAACAAATTTATTTCCATGGGATTTTATCTTTAGGAATACTAAAATAAACAAGAGTGCACAGGCCTCTCACAGCCAGTTCTCTATGCAGGGCTCTTTATACGCTATCATTCTCCCCTGGTCAGTGTACAGAAAACAGGGTAATCAGAAGGCGTCAGCTTCTTTGTGGTAGGAATCACAATGTACTGGCTGTAGTGATCAATGTTCACTAAATAATATTCTTTTTTTTTTTTAGTTGAAGTATAGTTGATTTACAATGTTGTGTTAATTTCTGCTGCACAGCAAAGTGATTCAGTTATACATACACATACATTCTTTTTTTATATTCTTTTCCATTATGGTTTATCACAGATATTGAATATAGTTCCCTGTGCTATACAGTAGGACCTTACTGTTTATCCATTCTATATATATCAGTTTGCATCTGCTAACCCTAAACTTCCAATCCTTCCCTCCCCTCTGCCCCCTTGGCAACCACAAGTGTGTTCTCTATGGCTGTGAGTCTATTTCTAATACTAACTCTTGATACGACTAGAAAAATCAAACTGCCACAAACTTGTATTTGTCATTAAAATCATCCCAAAAGGTGCTCGCTTCGGCAGCACATATACTAAACTTGGAATGATACAGAGAAGATTAGCATGGCCCCTGAGCAAGGATGACACTCAAATTCGTGAAGCGTTCCATATTTTTATCTTGGAAATAGAATAGACAAATTGCAAGAAACATTTAACAAGGACCTAGAGGAAATAAAGAGGAAGCAAGCAATGATGAGCAACACAATAAATGAGATTAAAAACACTCTAGATGGGATCAATAGCAGAATAACTGAGGCAGAAGAACGGATAAGTGACCTGGAAGATAAAATAGT
>NC_041221.1:150645656-150648673 GCF_002837175.3 Physeter macrocephalus | reverse complement strand
AAATGGTAATAGGAACATACATATTGATAATTACCTTAAATGTAAATGGATTAAATGCTCCCACCAAAAGACACAGACTGGCTGAATGGATACAAAAACGAGACCCATATATATGCTGTCTACAAGAGACCCACTTCAGACCTAGGGACACATACAGACTGAAAGTGAGGGGATGGAAAAAGATATTCCATGCAAATGGAAATCAGAAGAAAGCTGGAGTAGCAATTCTCATATCAGACAAAATAGACTTTAAAGTAAAAACTATTACAAGAGACAAAGAAGGACACTATATAATGATCAAGGGTTCGATCCATGAAGAAGATATAACAATTGTAAATATTTATGCACCCAACATAGGAGCACCTCAATACATAAGGCAAATACTAACAGCCATAAAAGGGGAAATCGACAGTAACACAATCATAGTAGGGGACTTTAACACCCCACTTTCACCAATGGACAGATCATCCAAAATGAAAATAAATAAGGAAACACAAGCTTTAAATGATACATTACACAAGATGGACTTAATTGATATTTATAGGACATTCCATCCAAAAACAACAGAATACACATTTTTCTCAAGTGCTCATGGAACATTCTCCAGGATAGATCATATATTGGGTCACAAATCTAGCCTTGGCAAATTTAAGAAAATTGAAATCATATCAAGTATCTTTTCTGACCACAACGCTATGAGACTAGATATCAATTACAGGAAAAGATCTGTAAAAAATACAAACACATGGAGGCTAAACAATACACTACTTAATAACGAAGTGATCACTGAAGAAATCAAAGAGGAAATCAAAAAATACTTAGAAACAAATGACAATGGAGACACGACGACCCAAAACCTATGGGATGCAGCAAAAGCAGTTCTAAGAGGGAAGTTTATAGCAATACAATCCTACCTTAAGAAACAGGAAACATCTCGTATAAACAACCTAACTTTGCACCTAAAGCAACTAGAGAAAGAAGAAAAAAAGAACCCCAAATTTAGCAGAAGGAAAGAAATCATAAAGATCAGATCAGAAATAAATGAAAAAGAAATGAAGGAAACAATAGCAAAGATCAATAAAACTAAAAGCTGGTTCTTTGAGAAGATAAATAAAATTGATAAACCATTAGCCAGACTCATCAAGAATAAAAGGGAGAAGACTCAAATCAATAGAATTAGAAATGAAAAAGGAGATGTAACAACTGACACTGCAGAAATACAAAAGACTATTAGAAATTACTACAAGCAACTGAATGCCAATAAAATGGACAACCTGGAAGAAATGGACAAATTCTTAGAAATGCACAACCTGCCGAGACTGAACCAGGAAGAAATAGAAAATATGAACAGACCAATCACAAGCACTGAAACTGAAACTGTGATTAAAAATCTTCCAACAAACAAAAGCCCAGGACCAGATGGCTTCACAGGCGAATTCTATCAAACATTTAGAGAAAAGCTAACACCTATCCTTCTCAAACTCTTCCAAAAGATAGCAGAGGGAGGAACACTCCCAAACTCATTCTATGAGGCCACCATCACCCTGATACCAAAACCAGACAAAGACGTCACAAAGAAAGAAAACTACAGGCCAATATCACTGATGAACATAGATGCAAAAATCCTCAACAAAATACTAGCAAACAGAATCCAACAGCACATTAAAAGGATCATACACCATGATCAAGTGAGGTGTATTCTGGGAATGCAAGGATTCTTCAATATACACAAATCAAACAACTTGATACACCATATAACAAACTGAAGAAGAACAACTATATGATCATCTCAATAGATGCAGAGAAAGCTTTTGACAAAATTCAACACCCATTTATGATAAAAACCCTGCAGAAAGTAGGCATAGAGGGAACTTTCCTCAACATAATAAAGGCCATATATGACAAACCCACAGCCAACACTGTCCTCGATGGTGAAAAAATGAAACCACTTCCACTAAGATCAGGAACAAGACAAGGTTGCCCACTCTCACCACTCTTATTCAACATAGTTTTGGAAGTTCTAGCCACAGCAATCAGAGAAGAAAAAGAAATAAAAGGAATCCAAATAGGAAAAGAAGAAGTAAAGCTGTCACTGTTTGCAGATGACAAGATACTATACATAGAGAATCCTAAGGAGGCTACCAGAAAACTACTAGAGCTAATCAATGAATTTGGTAAAGTAGCAGGATACAAAATTAATTATGGTACTGGCACAAAAACAGAAATATAGATCAATGGAACAGGATAGATAGCCCAGAGATAAACCCACACACATATGGTCACCTTGTCTTTGATAAAGGAGGGAAGAATACACAGTGGAGAAAAGACAGCCTCTTCAATAAGTGATGCTGGAAAAACTGGACAGGTACATGTAAAAGTATGAAATTAGAACACTCCCTAACACCATACACAAAAATAAACTCAAAATGGGTTAAAGACCTAAATGTAAGGCCAGACACTATCAAATGTTTAGAGGAAAACATAGGCAGAACACTCTATGACATAAATCACAGCAAGATCCTTTTTGACCCACCTCCTAGAGAAATGGAAATAAAAACAAAAATAAACAAATGGGACTTAATGAAACTTAAAAGCTTTTGCACAGCAAAGGATACCATAAACAAGACCAAAAGACATCCCTCAGAATGGGAGAAAATAGTTGCAAATGAAGCAACTGACAAAGGATTAATCTCCAAAATTTATAAGCAACTCATGCAGCTCAATGACAAAAAAACAAACAACCCAATCCAAAACTGGGCAGAAGAGCGAAATAGACATTCCCCAAAGAAGACACACAGATTGCCAACAAACACAAGAAAGAATGCTCAACATCGTTAATCATTAGAGAAATGCAAATCAAAACCACAATGAGATATCATCTCACACTGGTCAGAATGGCCATCATCAAAAACTCTAGAAACAACAAATGCTGGAGAGAGTGTGGAGAAAAGGGAACACTCTTGCACTGCTGGTGGGAATGTAAATTGATACAGCCACTATGGAGAACAGTATGGAGG
>NC_041221.1:150611384-150645206 GCF_002837175.3 Physeter macrocephalus | reverse complement strand
GATGCTTTGTGACCACCTAGAGGGGTGGGATAGGGAGGGTGGGAGGGAGGGAGACGCAAGAGGGAAGAGATATGGGAACATATGTATATGTATAACTGATTCACTTTGTTGTAAAGCAGAGACTAACACACCATTGTAAAACAGTTATACTCCAATAAACATGTTAAAAAATAAAAATAAAAATAAAAAAATAAAATAATATTTTAAAAAAACTCCTTAAAAAAAAAAATCCCAAAAGGTAGTTTGTAAGTTTATCCTCAGCAAGCATCAAATGTCTCCATTACCATTATTATTTTAAATAGGATGCTTTAGTTGTCTCTGAATTGATCCTTTTAAAAACATGACAAAGGGCTTCCCTGGTGGCACAGTGGTTAAGAATCTGCCCGCCAATGCAGGGGACACGGGTTTGAGCCCTGGTCCGGGTAGATCCTACATGCTGCGGAGCAACTAAGCCCATGCTCCACAACTAAGACCTGACACAGCCAAATAAATAAATAAATAAATAAATAAATATTTTTAAAAAAAATCTGGAAGGGGACTGCCAGCTTTCCTAGTGTCTGGCACATTCCTGGCACTCACTAAGCTTTCAATCAATATTTGCTGAATAACTGAATACTCAGATCAAATTAAGAGTCAACTGAGAGTGACAGTTGTCAACAAAAGAAGTAAATAAATGAAGGCTGACATCAACTCTCAAAGAGAGTTTTCAAAAGGCAAGCCATTAAGCATGGCTGATGTGATAGTGTAAACACAGGAAACTGAGAGTACTGGGAGGAGGCAGTATAGAACTGTAGTCAACAAATACTTATTCACCACCTACTGAGTGCAAGGAACCGTAGGTGATACAAATGAGAGTTGAGACTTCAGATGACAGGGAGAAGCAGGGGCACACATCGTTATCCCCAATTCTTGCTGACCTAAAGGTTAAATTAAGCCCGTTCCCCGGGCTTGTAGCACCCATCTGGCACGTGGTATGGGATATGCCCCCTTTCAATTGCCATTTGTTCATTCCATTAACATTTTGAATATATCTTCTAGGCATAAAGCACTGTGCTATGTACTGAGCAGGTAGCCTCTGCTCTCCTGGAACTTACAACCCCTAGTAGGGAGGATGGACGTGAAGTTAAGAGTTCCGTAAAAGATTATATAATTGCGATTACAACGAGTACAATGAACAGGAAGTAGAAGTTGAAATGAGCACTCGTGCAAGGAAAACCTATCCTAATCTGAGCAGTCAACAAAGGCCTTCCTAAGGGAGAGGCATTTTGGCTTAGATCATAGGGGTGAATGGGAATTAACTAAACCAGAGGAGAAAGAACTTTTCAGACAGTGACAGACATGTATACCGGCCCTGAGGCAGGAGGGAGCTTGGTATATTTAAGGGACAGAGAGAAAGGAAAATGTAGATGGAGGTTAAAGATCAACGGGGAGAGGGAAAACATGTCCCCCAAGTCTGCCATCAGCTTTGCTAACTCAGCCCATGCCGTCCTCTGATAAATGGGAATGTTTGACTTTGATGTAAGAAAACTCATTTGTTTCTCCTTAAGGATGGTTCCTTGGGGTTTCATAAGGAAATCCTTTCCTGCCTTAGTTCTTTTTTCATATTCTCTTCTACTCACATTTGAGTTTCACTTCTCATACTGTCTTCATTGCCGTTGGAATCTACTTTTGTATACAGTTTAGGTGGGAATACAAATGGAAGTCATTTTCCTTAACGCTCTCTACCAAGAGATTGTTATTTTCCCTGCCAATATGTGGTGCCACCACTATCCTATACTACTCTCCAAATATACATGAGCCTGTGTCAGAGCCTTCTAGTCTGTTCTACCATCTCTCTGTTCTGGCATCAATACTATACTCTTCTATTTCTATGGTCTACGGTACATCTAAATATCGGATAGATCCATCTTCCTTCTTTGCTCTTAGATGCCATTTAAATGATACTGGACTTTCTCCAGAAGTGGGAAGTCATCAAAGGGTTTTAAGCAGGGCCGTAACTGGTGCTGATTTTCATCTAAACATGGTCACTCTGGCTACCTTGTGAGGACTGACAAGAAAGAGGCAACGCTTGATGGGAGAAACCAGGTGAGAAACTACTGCTGTCATCCAGGTGAGAAAGGATGGCAGCTAGAACTGGAGTGGGAGTAGGGAAGATGAGCAGAAAGGTTAAACATATATTTTTTAGAATTGGTGACTGATTGGGGTTGGTAATGAGGAAGGGGAAGAGTCCAGGATGGCTCTTATGTTTCTTGGCAATTGGAGAGGTTGTAGGCCATTTACTGAGACAGAGAACAGTGGGGGAGAGAGAGAATATTTGAGGGGAGAGTCTGGTAGGAGGGAGGTTGGGGACTTAAGAATTCAGCTTGGGACATGGTAAGTATGAATTGCTTCAGAGTCTGATACATTGAGGTGCAGAGTTGGCATTTCTTTCCACCCTACATCCTATCTTTTAAGTTCCAGTGCACATCCACAATGAATACTAAAAGCTCCTTTAGAAAAATGTTGACAAACTATCTCAGCTGACAAAACTCACACAGAAATCTGTGCATTTTCATGTTGATTCTTCCTGGCAGCTTAAATTTGTTTTCTACTTTCTCTAGAAATCATCATTGGGGATCCTGTGAGAGGGAGACATATAATGCAATCGTTAACTTAAAGGTAACATCTCAAGTTAAATTTCTCATAGTTTGAAGGTTACCAAGAATTGAACAAAACTTCTCAGGAAGAGAAAAGTCAGTGGTTCTTCTGGTCTGTGTGTATGGGTACGTGTGTGGGTGTGTCCAAAGGCTGGTGGAGGGGAGGGGTTCTAATTACATATACAATAAACAAGTCAGCAGGAGACATAAAATTATGAATTAATTTAATTTGCTACTGAAGGTTCCTGAAATGTAGCTATCTCCATGGGAGAAAAGAAAATGCTGATACATTTTCCTCTTTGGGGGTAAGGTCAGATCTGAGGGTTAATTGGGATACCCTAGCTAAGAATGACTTCTTCCACATTCCAACCAAAGAGCCCAAAGGGACATATTGTAACCTGGACTCAATTCTGAGGGAGTATAGCTATTGCAGAGATTGCTTTGGGGATGTGTAAAGAGGCAGATGTTTTATACCTGCTTGGCTGACGAAGCCAAGGTCACAGCTCAACTGGTTACCCTTTTATGCGCCCAACACAGGGCTAGAAATTGTAACGGCAGTGTAAGAGATAATCCAGAGCCTTTGCTGTATTTGGAAAGATAATATTAAGATTCAAGTAAGAATCCAAAACCAATATGACATCAGAGACAGACTGTGAAGGGTCACCTGACAATGTCCAATGCACTCTCCTAACATTATCTCAGGTGACAATTTCATCTTCACAGTACATAACACGAAGCAAGCTCCAGTAACTGACTGAACCTCCTTTCTGGTATTTCCTAGTGTTCTGCAGAAAATTTTTCCATAATAGGTGAGTAGCCATTCTTCAAAATAAAATAAAAACCTGCACCAAAAAGATTCTGTGGGGGGAAAAAACTCAAGGAATTCAATATTACTTCCTCTACCTTTTAGCTGCAGAGTACTTGTTAGTATATCACCAGCTCTAAGAAGTCCCACATCAACATAATCTGCTTACTGTTGTGTACCTAGGAGTTCTAAAATCTACTTAAAAGCTACTTAATCCTATAACTTTATTTTTCTTAAACTACATGTTGACAGAAGACACGGGAGGACCCATGTGGGGAAACGGTACATTACTGGTTGCTTTAAAAACATGTATGTCTTAGATATCTCTCGCTTTATCTCTGTAAAAACCATCAAAGGGCTTCTTAGCAGAGAAGCTGACACATGACAGACTCTCAGTAATGCCTGCTGGATTGGTTAATGTTTACAGTCCTAGTGAGCAGGTGTTATGGCCACTTTATAGATGAGAAGACAGGCTAGGTGTTGGGCATAACTTGCCCAGGCTTGCATGCTAGTAAATGGCAGAAAGAGAGAACTCAGGGCTGTAGACTTGAGCACTTTCCCCCTGTTCTATTGCTGTGGGAGGTGTAGCCTAAGCAGAAAGTGTAAGAGTTGTAATTAAAGAAAGTCTTCAGCACTGGCTGGCATAGTTAGGGCAATCTTCATGGAGGGGAAGGGAGACATGACCAAGGTTCTGAGAAAGCCAATAAACACAAAGATCCTGCAGTGCAAGGAAGCAGCTCCATCTTTTCCACAAGAGGTCAAGCTGATTCCAATACGACAGCATTAAAACCCAACAAGCACCAAGGTTAGGATAAGCTTTTCTCACAGAAGTTTGTCTTTCCTAACACACAAAGCAACAGGTAAAAACTCTTCCACTCCTGTTCTTTGCTACAGAAACTTTGGAGGCCAAACTTGCCTGGCTTTTGGCTATATTTGCAAACAGGTCTCTTCCATGCGTGGTGTCCTTGCAGTGGCCCAAGAGCATCCCCAGACCTAGGAGCACAAGTCCGGCTTTGTGACACAGATGTAGAGAATGGACTTGAGGACACGAGGAGGGGGAAAGGAAAGCTGGGACGAAGTGAGAGAGTGGCATGGACATATATACACTACCAAATGTAAAACAGATAGCTAGTGGGAAGCAGCCGCATAGCACAGGGAGATCACCTCGGTGCTTTGTGACCACCTAGAGGGGTGGGATAGGGAGGGTGGGAGACGCAAGAGGGAGGGGATATGGGGATATATGTATATGTATAGCGGATTCACTTTGTTATAAAGCAGAAACTAACACAACACTGTAAAGCAATTATACTCCAATAAAGATGTTAAAAAAAAAAACAAGGAAAAAAAAAAGGCCAGCTTTGTGGCTGTCCCCACACATTCCTTAGCTCTGTTTATATGTTCCTCCTTCCATCAATGGGGCCTTTTGATTTGGATCTTGACCTTTCACAGAACAGTGCGTGGCCTGCTAAGGAGACAAAAAGCATCTCTGAGGAACAGTCTGGGTAAAGATGATGTGAGCCCTGCAGAGAGAAACGAGCGCAAGGGGGGCTGGCATCGCTGACATGGATAGAAAGCCAGTTGCTGCTTACGCCCAGTTTATGTAGTAGGAAAGTTGCGATGTGATTTGTGTTGGAAGATATATGCCCAGCCCAATGCTAATGGACTCGATGGAGGCTTTGCCTCTTAACAAATCAGTCCCAGTGACATAGAAACAATCCAACCACCTCCAGACTCCTAACTGTGGGTCATTTGAGCCTTTCCTTGTGCTGTGCTATTGTGGTTGTGTCTGGCTTTGGGGCTACACAGCCCTCGGCTGAGACCTAGCTTTGACATTTCTGAGCTAGGAGCCCTAGACCACACAGCCTGGGTTTTCTCAATTGGAAAAATGGGGCTAATTACGTGAAAAATGGGGATAATAAGAGTAGCTCCCTTACAGAGCTGGAAGGATTAACTAAAATAGCACAGGTAAGGAATTTAGCATCATGCTTGTACCTTTAAACATATATATATTTAAAAGGGTATTAGAGGTCACTGATGTTGATGGCTGATGAGCTCTGTCAGCCCCAACATACTGGCAGAGTTATGAGGACGTGAAACATTTCTGCTTGTCCATGGTGGTTAAGAGCCTAATTTTAGGAAGATGAGCTGATCGTGGCTCTTCTATTCACTAGTGGGGTGAACGCAAGTGTGCAACTTAACCTCTCTGTGTCTGAGACGCCTCACCTATAAAGTGGAGAGCAAAAAGTACCCACCTCATAGGTTGCTGTGACTAGTAAAATAACATATGCAAGACATATAGCACAGTGCCTAGTAAACAGTAAGAACTCAACATGTAGAAACAGTAAGGACAAGAAGAGTGTCCTGCATAGCATGTGTGTCTAGGCAGAGTAGGTGAGTCTCTGGAGTGACTAAGGAGGCGTGGAAGGCACCTAGACCACAAAAGGTGTCTGAAGGGCCCATAGTTAAGAGTGCGTCTACCATGTAAGCCTGCCTCACCAGCTGCCACGGAGAACTAGGCTAGTGGAGAATGGAGACAGGGTAGGTAACTGTTGATTCAAAGGGAGGACATGAACACTAATGCCATATGGGATCTGAGGCCAGGTCCACCTGGACAGGTAATTCATGAAGGGTAGGCAGAAAAGTTAAGGGAGTATTAAAACAAAATATTTCATACTTGAGGCACTGTTTGCACTTTGTATTCATCTAATTATCAGATTTACAGAAGGGTTAAGCAGTAATAATCCCCAGGTCACATGGAACCTGATTTAGAACCCAGGCTCGTAATCTAGACACAGTGTTGGGACCTTCATGTCATGCTCCCTAAGTCCTTACAGCTCTTAAGAAGTGGCAGATAATATGTGATTTAAATTTTCTTGCTCAAAAAAAAAAAAAAAGAAAGAAATGAGCATGTATTATTTTCACAATCATATAAAAATCATGAATATATAATATGTTCATAATCAGGAATATCATGAATATAAAATATAAAAATGTATTGTTGGTGCAGCCACTATGGAAAACAGTTTGTCAGCCCCTCAGTAAGTGAAACATAGAATTACCATATCATCCAGAAATTCTACTTGGTATAGACCCAAAAACACTGAAAACAGATGTTAAAAAAACAAAAACTTTACACAAATGTTCATGGTAGCACTGTTTACAAAAACCAAAGGGTGGAAACAATTCAGATGCCCAGCAACAGATAAATGGATTAAAAAATGTGGTATATATATATATATATATATATATATATTTGTTTTGAATTTTTGATTTTTATTTTTTATACAGCAGGTTCTTATTAGTTATCCATTTTAAACATATTAGTGTACATATGTCAATCCCTATCTCCCAATATATTTGTTTTGAATTTTTGAATTTTATTTTTTATACAGCAGGTTCTTATTAGTTATCCATTTTAAACATATTAGTGTACATATGTCAATCCCTATCTCCCATTTCATCACACCACCACCCCCCTCCCCTGCCACTTTCCCCCCTTGGTATCCATACATTTGTTCTCTATCTCTGTGTCTCTATTTCTGCCCTGCCAACTGGTTCCTCTGTACCATTTAAAATGAGGTATATTTATATAATGAAATATCTTTCAGCCATGAAAAGGAATGGAATGCTGATACATGCCAAAACATGGATGAATCCTGAAAACATTATACTAAGTAAAAGAAGCCAGACATAAAAGGCCACATGCTTTATGATTCCATTTACATGAAACATCCAGAATAGGCACATCACAGAATAGGGACAGAAAGCAGATTAGTGGTTGCCAGGAGGTGGGGGAGAGGGTACCGGGGAGTGACTGCTTAATGGATGCAGGATTTTTGTTTGGGGTAATAAAAAAAAGATTGTGAACTAGATGGCCTATGGTTGCATAACATTGTGAAGGTACTTAATGACACTGAATCGTGCACTTTTAATTGATGCAAAAAGTAAATTTTATTTTATGTGTATTTTCCCACAATAAAAAAAAAAAAAGGACAACCTGTGCATGGACTAGAAAAAGAAATCACTGAGTGGAATATGGGCTACAGACAAAGGCCTGCAGCCAGGAAGGTCTAGAAGGAGGGTATACTGATTGCGTACTTAGATCAGGCAAAGTAAAGGGAACCTCAAGAGCTCTCTGTGAGGTACAGAACCTCCTGCTGGGAGGTTTTTAAATGGAGCAGCACCCTGTGGGGCCCTCCTGAGTATAAATCCTATTTGTATCCCCAATTTCTTGTTTGTAGGAAATAGACTTCATTCAGCCTCCTTGACCTTCCCAGAGTTCCAAAGGGCAGATTCAAACAGTTGCTTATCAGGGAAGGGAGAGGATACAGAAACAAAGGAGGAACAGTCAAGGAACAATAGTGCAGCTGTGGGACAGGGTCCTGGCTCCTTCTCAAGAAATATACATAACAATACCTTTGAGTTCTTCTGCAGGAACTAAGGCCCCTACCCAGGTGGAGGATGGTAACTTCAGTCTGAGCACAAGATTCCTGGAGTACCACCCTGTTACCTCACCACCAACCAATCGCAAGAAATCTGCACAGTGGAAGATATGGAAGACTCTGACCCCCTTCCCCAATGATTCTCCCTTTAAAAGCTTTCACGGTCAAGCAGAATATTTGGAGTTAGTTTTTGGACAGGAGTCCACCATCTCCCCAGGTGCTAGTTTTTGGACAGGAGTCCACCATCTCCCCAGGTGCTGGTCTCCTGAATAAAGCAACCTTTCCCTTCCTACCAGCACTTGTCTCTTGAATATTAGCTTTCGAGCAGCAAGCAGCTGAACCTGAGTTTGGTAACAGTTTGTGTGCTGGCGTTGGGGAAGAGGAGGAGTGTGTGCTGGGGAGGTTAGTGGATAAAGTAGATCAATGTCTATATCATATATAAGAGGGAAGATATAATTACTTAATAAGCATACGTGTTATAAATTAAAGTGGTCATTGAACAAACTGAAATACAATCCATGGTCTGAAAGCAACAGAGGAGAAAGAGAAGGAATAGAAAAAAAATTCATCCACCAGAAGGAAAGATAAAACATTTTTTAAATAAATTAAAAAGCAAAGGAACAGACTAGTAGAGAAGAAACACAAACCAATATGGTAGAAGTAAAAAATATCCATAATATATATAAAAAATCAAAGTAAATGCTCTTTATAAAAGAAACATTTAAGTATAGCTGATTCACTTTACTGTACAGTAGAAACTAACAACATTGTAAAGCAACTATACTCGAATAAAAATCAATTAAAAAAAGAAACATTTAAGACAAAACCACATGGAAAGGTTGAAAATAAAGATATGCAAAAAGATATTCTATGCAAATACTTACTAAGAGAAGGCTGGTGCAGCAATTAATATCAGACAAATACTATTATTTAAGGCAAAAGGTATTAATGCCTAAGTAGAAACTACACGTAAAATAAAAAACCCTAACAAGAAGTTATACAAATCATGACTAGATACTTAACTAACAATGCAGCTTAAAAACATTAATTAAAAGTTGTCAGAAGTGTGAGGGAAATTTGGCAAACCCTAGCGTGAGATCTGAACAAAAATCTATTAGAAAATTACAGACTGCTGACCAAATAACATCAAGGATGTGAATGATCTGAACTAACAACATTTAACTAGGTTGAACTAATGGACATGTAGACTCTGCAACCAACAAATTGAGGCTCTCCATAATTTTCAAACACACTAAAGCATTTATAAAAATTGACGCAGTGCTAGTTCACAAAGGAATTTCAAACAACCAGTGTCATACAAAACACATTTTCTGACCGCAGTGCAATTAAATTGTAAATCAAGTAAGACAGATAATTAAAAAACAATCTATCTTGGACATATAAAAATAGCTGTTGTAGTTCATATTGATTTCCCTGCTTCCACTCTTGCCCTCCTAAAGTCTATTATCCCAAAACAGAGTAATCCTTTTTAAATTCAACACAGATTATGTCACTCCCGTGAGAAGAAAAAAAAAAAAAATCCTCCAATGGCTCTCGGTCACAACTAGGCTTAAATTCAAACTCCTTACTACAAGACTCTATGTGATCTGGTCTCTTATTATCTCTCCAATCTTTATTCCGTACCAAGCGCCTTTCCCCACTGTTATTTCTACTCTAGGCAGGGACACTGGCCTTTTTTTCTTCTTCCCCGCCTGGGGCATTTGCATTTCCTGTTCCTTGCACCTGGAATGACCTCCCCCAGATATGCACCTGGCTAACACAGTAACCTCTTCATTCTCTATATCCTTTAAAGACAGAGCAGAAAAGCTTTCTTTTTCTCCATTTACCTTAGCACAACATAAATGTATTATGTAATTATTTGACTGTGTTTTTTTTAATGACTCCTCCTACTACAACAGAAGATCACTGAGGGCAGGGGTTTCGTTTTGTTCACCACTGTGTCCCCAGTGCCTAAAACAGTGTCTCGTACAAGGTAGATACGAAAAACGATTGTCGTATGAATGAAAATCAAAGTCAACTTGAGCTTGTTGAACTGATTGCCAGAAAAGTCTATACGATTTAGATGGTAGTACCAAAAACAATGAAGAGTGGGAAGATGGCCCTGCTTTACTATGTATAGTCAGAGCACGTCTGGAATACTGTGTTCAGTCTAGATCCTACACATTAAAGGAGACAGAAAAAGGTGAACAACCAAGATGGTAAATACAGTATGGTCATAAAGTCTGCAAACATTGGTATACATACGTAAAAATGGCTCCATGGTATTACATTAAAATGCATGATGTATTATGTGATATGTTCAATGTGTTGTTTCTCATCAGCAATACATAGTTCAATGAACTGAGAAACTGCAGTAAATGTGGTATATTAACAAATTTTCCTCAACTGTGCATAGTATCTATGATGCATTGCCTAACATGATTCTTGTCTATTATGGAACAAACTTGCACTTTTAGCATGTCAGAAGGGTTCAGATCTGGCACACAGGCAGCCCACTACACATGTTCACACATCCAAAGCAAGTCTAGAGATGATCAGCCAAGCAGACCCTCACCACTCTGGTGTGGAATGGTGGAAACACTCTGAGCAAACTTCTAGCCAGGCAAGTATGGGTATTAACTGGTCACGCATGTATTCAAATATGTCAACTAGTCACTTATGTTTCCAGACTTTCCGGTCACCCTATATATTCTACCATGCTTTTCAATGTTTCAGTGGGGGAAGAAAAGGGGCTGGGGCCATGTGATGGCTATGATAAGGACTCTGGAACTAGACTACCCGAGTTTGAATTCTATCCCTACTTCATGGCAGCTCTACATAAACTTGGACACATTACTTAATTCCTCTATTGCTCAGGTTCTCTCTCCATAAAACAGAAATAAAAGTGATCCTATTCTATAGATTATTATGAGGATTAGATAATGTCAGAAGAGCAACGAGAACCATGCCTAGCAGATAGCATGTTGCAAATCTGTGTTAGCCACTTCTGTTGACATGGCTAATCATCATAATCATAATAACATTATCATCATCCAGCACCTATCACTCACTGACCACAATCTCTGGGCTACTTAGTTAAAATTTTCAGAAGAATACTGAATTTGTCTCGTGGAAGGGTCTACACGTTCCAATAAGTTTTATATCTCGCTTTGGACAAATTACCAATTCTGAGCTTATTTTGTTAATCATAACACAATGCCTGATGCTATAACAATGGCTGTGTGACGGTTTGTTTGCTTTATTTTTGGTTATTTTCCGGCCATGCCGCGTGGCATGTGTGATCTTAGTTCCCCAACCAGAGATCGAACCCGTGCCCCCTGCAGTGGGAGCACAGAGTCTTAACCCCTGGACTGCCAGGGAAGGCCCTGTGATGGTTAGTTTTATGTGTCAACTTGGAGGGTGTTTTTGGATGAGATTTGTGTTTAAATCAGTGGACTTTGAGTAAAGTATATTGCTATGTATAATGTGGGTTTGCCTCATCCAATTAGTTGAAGTCCTGAATAGAACAAAAGGCTGACCTCCCCGAGCAAGAGGGAATTCTTTTTTTTTTTTTTTTTTTTTTTTTTTTTTGTGGTATGCAGGCCTCCCTCTGCTGCGGCCTGTCCCGTTGCGGAGCACAGGCTCCGGACGCGCAGGCTCAGCGGCCATGGCTCACGGGCCCAGCCGCTCCGTGGCATGTGGGATCCTCCCAGACCGGGGCGTGAACCCGGTTCCCCTGAATCGGCAGGTGGACGCACAACCACTGCGCCACCAGGGAAGCCCAAGAGGGAATTCTATAGCAGATGACCTTTGGACTTGAACTGCACTTTGACCTCTCGCCTGCCAGCGCACTTTGGGTATCTTGGACTTGTCAGCCTCTATAACCTCCTGAGCAAATTCCTTAAAATTATCTATCTATCTGTCTATCCACCCACCCATCCATACACACACACACACACACACACACACACACACACAGAGCTAGTTTTATTTCTCTGGAGAACCCTGACTAATATAGGCAGTCACAATAGTGAAAGAGCAGAAGTGGGTGAATGTTACTGCAGAATTATTTCATATGAGAAAAGATACGAAGAACAGAGGGTGTCCAGCCAAGAGAAGGACTAAGCTTAGATGTAAGAGCTGTCTTCAAATAATCAAAGGGCTATCATGGGGAAGAGAGACTGAATTTGATCCAGATGGCTCTGAAGAGAGGGATAATTTGTGGGTGAACCACGTATACAGACAGATGTCAAGTTGATGAGAGGAGAACTTTCTAACCGTCAAGCTGTTCCGAACAATGGAACGAGAGGAAGAGACCTGGTTTCCCAAGGTTTGAGACTCAGTAGTATTCAAGATGATTTTAGGTGTCATGGAGCATAGCATTACATACAGGAGAGTCACTGCCTGTCAATCCTCTTCTACCTTTCATGATGTTGGACATACTATCTCATTTTGAGCCTGCGATGACATTAATATCTCTGCAACACTTCCACATTTTCATTTTACCAAAGGCAGAGTTGGCCTCAAGCTTACTAACCTGCTATTTGTAGTTATTTTTTACATCTGCCTTCTATCCATGGGAAATCACACTGCTTTTTCACATAGAGTTGTATTTAATTTCTCTTTTAAAGCATCAAAGAAACACAGGAGTCCTGTAAAAGGAAAATATTAAGTAAAACTAGTAAGGAGGACACATTGTTATGCCAGGGGTACACAGATGACTAAAGTGTGGGTAACACAGGATAGAGGGTGTTTAAGCAAAGGCTAGAGGACCACAGACCACCCAGTGGATTCAGCCCAGGTTGGGTGTAGGGACTGGAGAAGCTTTAGGATAAGTTTCATCCATCCTGAGGTTTGATGAATCTATAACATGCTAGGCCCTTTAAAGATGGTATGACCTTATTCCAATAATAAAATAGTCTACCATCTAAAACAGGTAAAGTAAACCATGTAAGTGACTTTCAGAAGTAAACACCAGAAATATCTTCATTTTGGTAGATATCTATTCGCTTTTTAAAACTGAGTTTATGCACATTTCATTGAAAAAAACTGTCTGAATAAAACATGAAAAAAAATTTAGGTTTTCACTTCTTTTGATGCATGCAGTTTGGTCAATGAACATGTGTAGGACCATAATGATGAAGGATCTATGAGTTGAAAGAGAATAATCCAGCGCTGGCAGGTTTTTTTCTTTAACTATTGAAATTGAAATGACTTTCACTTATAATTAGTTTTATACATTCTTTGAAGAACTGTCAAATCACATTTCCCCAAGGTTAATATCTGAACAAATCTATTACTTACTGTGGAAAGTAAAATTTTCACAGAACCCAAATACAACCCAAAAAGCAAACTGTTGTGCAAACAAAATGATCAGCTTAATTTAGGACAAATGAAACGTAATAAATGAGATGAAAATGTATGGTGGAAAACACTCCACATTTATGATTCTATGGAAGAAATGTCAACAGAAATTTCTGCTCTGTGAACTGTGAGACCGTCCTGTTAATTTAGACAAACCAGTTCTGAGTCACTGAGCCTTCGGATCTCCCTTCTTTAGAGTCTAGGAGCACAGAAGAGAATTTCTACTTTTCAGTCTCTTTTTGATTATAAAATGATGTGATTTCTAAAATTCAAGGAGTTAATGTGTTACAATATTCTCAAAATGTGTTTTGATTCATCAACAGATGAATGGATAAACAAAACGTGGTATATACACCTGATGGAATATTATTCAGCCTTAAAAAGGAATTCAATTCTGACACATGCTACTACACAGATGAACTTTGAGGACATTATGTTAAATGAATTAAGCCAGTCACAAAAGGACAAATACTGTACGATTCTACCTACATGAGATACTTAGAAAAGTCAAATTCATCGAGACAGAAAGTAGAGTGGTGGGGGCCAGGTGAGGAGAGAGGGGGAATGGGGGGTTAGTGTTATAGTGGGTACAGAGTTTCAGTTTTGCAAGATGAAAAGAGTTCTGGAGATGGAGAGTGGAGATGGTTGCACAAAACTGTGAACGCGCTTAACTTGAACCGTACACGTAAAACTAGGTTATTTTAAGCGTGTTTTACCACAATTAAAAAATTTTAAAAATGCATTGTGACCTTGGGAGAGTAAAAAAAAAAAAGTGTTTTGATATAATTGTTCATTCTTTTTCTTATTTTCCAATAAATCAATTCACCAACCAACCAACAAACCAGCATCTCATAGGACAAAGTTCTACTACCGTCAAGCATCATCTTTACCTTCCTCTTTCTTTGATAAAGATTCCAGACAGGGAAGACACTGAGTATGGTAAATCTCTTTTTGACTCTGCCTGAAAACCTTGAGGGAGTGAGGAGAGAACAGTCCCAAGATTCTCTAGAGAAACTCTTCTCACCGCACTGACCATAATCTCAGAGTGTAGTTCCAGTGGCAGATGGACCAGGTTCGACTCCCAACTGCAACACTTTGGAAACATGAGACCTTGGGTATATTGCTCGGTCTCTCTGTGCCTCAGATCATGTGTCAAAAACAGTTACTAATTATTCCTATCTCA
The DNA here is from genome assembly GCF_002837175.3 of Physeter macrocephalus. Classification (NCBI taxonomy): domain Eukaryota; kingdom Metazoa; phylum Chordata; class Mammalia; order Artiodactyla; family Physeteridae; genus Physeter; species Physeter macrocephalus. The sequence continues at coordinate 150,630,776 of NC_041221.1, read as the reverse complement.
TAGGGCTGATGGGTACTTTTCACAGTGCCTGTTTCAGAGTCAGTGTTAATAACTGTCTGTCATCACCATCTTCCTCCTGTTAATAGCTCTTTAAGGGAATTAGGTAAATATTGTTACTATACTCCAAGAAATTAAAGGCAGGTGGAAAGAAGGATCTTTGCCTGATATTCAGAATCTGATCCCTTCTTACCTCCCATGGCTCAGATCAGCATCACCTGTTCCCTGGAATTCTGAACAGCCTCTATCCAGTCTCCTTGCTTTTATCTTTGCCTCCCCTCCCCACTCTCTGCACCACTGCTGTCCTAAAATAGCAACCGAAGTGGTCCTTTTGAAAATCTAAGTCATATCATGTGTTTCCTTTCCTCAAAATCTTTCAGTGTCTCCTTTCTCTCAGAGTAAAAGCTAAAGACTTTACGAGGGCCTGCAAGGTCCTACTTCGGTCTGGTCCCCATGACTTGTCTGACCTCATTTCCCACTGCTGTACCCATCCTTGGTCACTGTCTCAGCCACACTGGCCTCCTTGGTGTTCCCCAACATAAAACGCATAATCCTGCCTCAGGGTTTTTGCACCGCAGCCTGGCACCTTCTCCCAACAAATATCCTCATAGCTAATTCCCTCACCCACTTCATGTCTTTGCCCAAATGGCAACTTCTCAGGACGCCTACCCTGACCACCCAACTTAATTCCATAACCTCTCCCACTCACCCTGAAGTCCTGTACATTATGCTATATTTTTCTTTTTTCCTCACAATAATTATTACCTTCTCACATAGTACATAATTTACTTACTTTGCTACATTTACTGGATTTTTAAGTTTTTCTCTTTACATTTTTAAAAATTGAGGAATAGTTAATTTATATTATTATATAAGTTTCGGGTGTACAACACAGTGATTCACAGTTTTTAAAGTTTATACTCCATTTATAGTTATTATAAAATATTGGCTATATTCCCTGTGTTGTACAAAATTTTATGTTTCCCCCACTAGAAATTAAACTCCAGAGGTACAGGATCCTGGTCTGCTTTGGTCTCTAATGTAACAGTGCCTGGCACATAGAAAGTGCTCAGGAGATATTTGTCAAATGGAAGAATAGATATCATTTATTTATTTATCAAGTGCCTGACATGTACAACATACGTGCTTGGGGCTCTGCATGAGTTATCTTATTTAATTTTCCTGATGACCCTTTAATATGATTAATACTGATCCTATTCTATTTTTATTTATTTATTTATTTATTTATTTATTTATTTATTTTTTGTGGTATGCGGGCCTCCCTCTGCTGTGGCCTCTCCCGTTGCGGAGCACAGGCTCCGGACGCGCAGGCCCAGCGGCCATGGCTCACGGGCCCAGCCGCTCCGCGGCACGTGGGATCCTCCCAGACCGGGGCGCGAACCCGGCCCCCCTGCATCGGCAGGCGGACGCGCAACCACTGCGCCACCAGGGAAGCCCCAGATCCTATTTTAAAAGAGAAGGTAGCTGAAATTCAATGAAAGAAGTGAAGTAACTTATCCAAGATCATCAATGTGGGACCTGGAATTCAGACCCAAGTCCTTAACTCTAAATGTAGCATTCTTTCCATAATACCACATCTTAGTATGTCAATGAAAAAAATAACGTGGCCCATTTGTAGATTGCACCCCTACTGGAAGGACTGACCTGAGGAACCTACCCAGATACTGGAAAACCACTTATGCCCATTCAGTACCATTAGGTTGATTCTTTGTATCTTCAGAGAAGCAGGTGACACTAACCCGTACCCTAACAGGAACAGTTCTGATCTATGTTTCTAACCCATCAAAACTAAGTTATCCAAGCCTGAATAGTCAGAAAAACCTTCCTAAGAGTTTCTTTGCTTTGCTTATTGGACTAACATAAGCCTGGATACATTTCAGACAGTCTCTTGCTACTGTCTTGCTCATTAATTCCTTTCAAATGAAGAACCTTTCTTTGTTTTTCAGGCAAGGATGAATATTTCTGTCAAAGCTTAAACATGGCTTGAACCAATCCTGGAAGAATCTTCAGAAAGCCAGACCCGGAAGCGTCCTCCAAGATCATCTCTTCTGACTTCCTTATTTGCAGAGGGGGAAAACTCAGAGCCAGAGCTGAGAAATGACTTCTGAAAAGGCCCACAGTGGAGGAGAAGAATCAGCTCGTCAAGAGAAGGACATCATGTTCTACATGCAGGCGGGAGTTACAAAATGGAACATCTGTTCACATTTTCTTTAATTCAGTCTTATCCTAAATTAAGACTGGTTTTACCTGTGCATTTCTCTCTTCCATGTGGAGTGAATTCTAATTAATATGGTTGTTATGGAACCTGCATGGCTAATAAATAATTGCACTAGCAGCTATTATTATTGAGTATATACTCTGTGCTAAAGTTAGAGCTTTATATGAGTCGGACCATTTCAATCCAACAACAATCTCATTAATTATGAACATTATTATTCCTCATCTGTTTTTCAGATGAGGAAACCAAAGATCAAGGATGTTGACTGACTCATCTAAGTTCATCCAGAGAACCACAGGCAGAAGACAAATTTAAATTGGTCGAAAAATTGTCTAACTCCAAAACCAAGGTTCATAACTACCTTACTACACTGTAATGTTTCTTATTAAAATTCAGTTAAACTTTATTTTCTGTTATAAAGTCTTTCAATTTTACGGATTCCGTGAGCCTCCTCCATCATGGCATAAATATAGCCCACGCTTGCATTAATGCCACCACCATATGGAAACTCATGTCGGCACTTAGCAGGATTTCTGGGTGTAGCCCAAAGTAACTTTGAGAAAAGGGAGGATTTCTCTCCAGATTCCTCTCTTCAACTGGCTGATGCAACAGTATTTAAATTTAATTACATTCCATTGAGAATATGGGCTTTTCCACTTCCAAGGGGTTCTGTAACTACTCTAAAGCTGAGAATTTGGCGGGGGCGGGGGAGGCAAGCAGTTCTGGCAGAGGAAAGAAAAATTACATTACCGCGTGTTTACTTCCATTAAGGGATATAAGAGGAAACTTACATCTGGCTCATTCCCTTGCCAAATTCTTTAATTGTTTAGTAATTTGAGAAAAAACAAAGGTGATGAAAGAAAACTGATAGAAATAACTAATCATAAATAAAACAAGCTCATAACGGAATCCTAACTCCATCACCATGGCAACGCACATTTCTATTTCTCAACTCTGACCTCTATTACCACTGGAGGCTTTTAATGAAAATTTCTGATAGTCACCTTTTTACTCTCCTATCGGACAGAACAATATGAAGATACCCATAATTTTTACCTCCTAGGATTGATAAATATCACTAGACAGAAAATGACACTGCTTTAAAATAATGCAGTGTTCTCATTACCTTTAGAATCTAGAGTCTAAAATCCTCTCGAGACATATTCGGGAAGGAAAATTTCCTTGTACAGGTCCAGGTCTCTAATACACAAGATTAGAGGGTACACACGTTTCCTGTGGAGGTGCAGGAACTCAGCATCTTGCCTAATGACCCACTGTTACTGAGGTCTGTGCAAAACCTTTCATTTGTCCCAGTGCTCCAGAGGTGTACTCATCATTATTCTCACTTCACAGATGAAGAAACTGAAGAGAATCAGGTAACTCACTCCAGGTCTCACAGCTACAAAGTAGCAAATTTGAAACTTTTTATTCCTGAGCCTGTGTTTTAAATTATTTTTCTATTCTGCCTCTTGTGGAAATCTGCCACCATAGCTTTTTTTTTTTTTTAAAGTCAGAAGTAGCCTCAATCTCTGTCTAGACAGCACTTACTATTTTGTTTTTGTTTTCAGTGCTCCAACATGTACTGAACCCAAGTCCCCCTTTGCAAGCTTACTAGTATCAATGAGACGCTGCTGCCTGGCCCGCGGATATCTTTCTTGCGTTGCACAGTGTGAAGAAGCCACCACGCAGAGGCTGAGCCCAAGGAAGAGGATGGTGGCAGATGAGAGAATCCCAGCCTGCTGGCTTCATGATGGAAAACCTCCTGGTCTGAGAGATTGAGGGGTGCTTTTGAAAACGGATCAGTGTCGCTGAGGCTGGAGGCTAAAACCCTCATCTTCCTTCCACTAGAAAGAGATCTACCTTCACACGCTCCTCCTCTGGATAACTAAACAAAATCTAGATGGGCCTCTGCTTTCCTCTGTATGTAACCTCCACTCTCACTGAAAAGCTAATGTTTACTGAGTTGTTACTATACCCCAGGCACTGTTAAACACTTTACGTCATCTCAATCCCACAGCCACCGGATGAAGTTAATACTATGACCATCCCGTTTTACCAATCAGAAAACTAAAACAGAGACGGGAGAGGGGCCTGCCTGAGATCACCTAACTAGCAAATAGCAAATAGCTGGGATTCAAATCACGTCTGTCAGATTCCAGAACAGGAGCTCTTAGCCCTGTTCTCTGCATAGCAAATGGCCTTGGCACTTCATCCACCAAATGTCTTGTCTTGCCTTCCAGGTACTGCCAGTCCTTTTCACCCAGCTGAATGCTAACGAGTACAGAACTTTCTCTCAGGTTTTCTCAACAATCTGAGTTTTTGTTTGTTTGTTTGGTTGGCTGGTTGGTTTTAGTTTAGTTTTTAACTAGGGCCATCTGCAAGTACAGACAGAAATGGCGTCTGGAGGCACACTGAGATTCTGGAAGGTTTTCTGCCCTCAAAACTGGACTCCTTGGCTGGTATCTGACATTCCTAAGATACAACCTCATTTCATCTATTTAGGGTTTTGTTCTCCCATCATAAACATGTACCAGGAAGGGCAGTGGTCCTCAGTGATGATCATTCTCTGACCTCCTCTGTGACTGAGCTATACACGTCCTTTCCCAAGTGGCAGATTTAGGCTCAGTGTACTAGATTATGAATCACTTAAGGATCATCAAGACATCTGATCCACTTTCTATCCCCAGTGATTAGTGCAGTCAGTCTGACACAGAGTAGGAGACCAAACAATTGGCTCTTTGTATAAAGGATATCTTCATGGATCCTTGCAAGTAATAACTCAGAAGTGTGACAAAACTAATGGTGACATGATAGGGAAACTGACATAATTAAAAGAAATAATGAGTCACCAGTAATGACCATGGTATGTTGAATACTTAGTACGAGTCAGGTGCTGTGCTGAAACTTCTCATGGATGATGCAGTTTTGTCCTCCACAACAAGGTAGGAGGGAGGTTATGTTGCTATTTCCACCTTATGGGTGAGGAAGCTGAAGCAGGACAGAGAAAGTAACTTGACCAAAGACTAAGAGCTTGTAAGTGGTGGAAATGGAGCTTCACATCAACAGATTGGAGTCTAGAGACCACACACTTAACCTCTATCCCAAACAGCCTTTAAAAGAGAGTTAAATAATATCTTTTTAATTAATAACTCATTCAATCCATTCATTCAACATTTTTTTCAAGTGCATTCTTCACTCTAGGTACTGTTATTAGGCACTAAGAATACAAATAAGGCAGCCTCCTTCCTCAAGAATGATAATATTTCCTTTATTTTATGAACATCTATCTATAACAGGACATAATGTGAGAATTTTCACAGGCTTACAGGAAACAGCAGGCACAGAAATTATTTAGTTTAGATATTAAGTTATTAAAAATAATAAGATATATGCAGTAATTGAGACCTGTCTACAGTATTAGATGAGGCCAGGAAAAGACCATTATGCTCAGCTTGATAGGGAGTACAGGGGAAGCATTACAGAAGGATTCCTGGAGGTGGTGATATTCTGTTGTAAGTTAACGTTTTCAAATCTAAAATGGTCATGTACTTAACACAAAAGTCATACAAACCTACTGACAACAGAAAATCGTCTAATAATATTCTAGTACAAGGGCAAGAAAACTGCAAAGGGTCAGATGGTAAATATTCTAGGCTCTGCAGGCCATATAATCTCTGTCGTAACTATTCAGTTCAGCTCTGCTGTGAAAGCAGTCAGAGTCAATACATAAAAGAATGGGTGTGGCTGTGTTCCAATAGAACTTTATTTATAAAAACAGACCACCAGCTGGATTTGGCCCAGGGTCTGTACTTTGCTGACTCCTGTGCTAGTATGAAAAATTACAACCAACAATAGCAGCGTTAGTTTTAACTCCCCCTGAATTTATGAATACCCATAGGGCCAGAAGTACTTACTGGTGCAGAAATCTGGTAAGTCATATCAGCTTCTGATCCTAGCACGCAACTTGCCTAATTATGACTAACACCCCCCCATCTTTATCTGAAAGAAAATATTCTGCGAACAACAGATGGTGCTGCTATGGAGTCTTCAACATCCGCCTCAGCTGCAGATGTAACTATGCGGTTGCAGGCTGGAAATGATCAACCAACTGACGGCTTCCTGGGAAAATATTTAGAAGATAGAAATATTCTGCAGATGGGAATTTCAGAGCCACAGTTGATTTTTTCAAATAAAGAGTACCCACTAGTAAAAAAAAAAAAAAAAAAAAAAAAAAGGAAAATCAAAGGCACTCGTCCTCCACAGCCAGAAAATCATTAAAAGTGGGGAAAGCACTGGCAATTAGGAGTAGACACACTAAAACCGCATTACCAATGTCCTCTTAATTCTGTGACATTATATCTCTAAACAATAGAAATTATTATGTAGTAAGACATATGGCTCTGTATTTGTAAATATGGTCCTTTGGTGTATAACCTATAACCACCATTACAGAAAAGTGGCTATTTCCTGTAAGTCTGCAAAAATATTCACATTATGTCCTCATTTATGTAGTTTTCCATCAAAAAATAAAATGTTGAAGAAAGGTCCAATATATGTCTCAACCAAGCCAAAAGTAAAATGTATATAATTTGACTTCACATTGGTTCTTACCCTACTTTAAACTAGCTTGGGTCTAAAGATTCTTGTCCTGTTCATTTCACAAACATTTATCTAGCACAGACTCCAGCAAAACAGAGGAGCTACAGGGATGCAAAAATTAAATAAAGTTTCCAACCCATGAGGATCTCAGCATTAGTTGGAAGCCATTTTAAGCCATTGCTAACCATGGATGATTTCCCTGGTTTGTAGATTCTACTGTACACAGAGGGATAGTGAAGGAAGAAAAACTCCAGAATATGGCAGTAGGAGAGTAACAAGGATGGGTAGATCTGAGTTGGATATTGGGATAGTGGGAGTCTAGAAAATCACAGGAAAGGATAACTTCTAAAAAAAAGATCCTTCAAGGGAGAGACTATATCGGGTGGGATAGGGAGGGTGGGAGGGAGATGCAAGAGGGAGGACATATGGGGATATATGTATATGTACAGCTGATTCACTCTGTTATAAAGCAGAAACTAACACACCATTGTAAAGCAATTATACTCCAATAAAGATGTTAAAAAAAAAAAAAAGGAAGAGACTATGACAAAAATGATTGGAAGATTTTAGGTGACAAAATAGCCATGAGTAATTTAATCTTCTTAAGGTATCCCCTGCTCTACTAGGGAACACACTAAGATTGACTGGGCTTAGCTTATTTGGAGGGAGGTAAACGAGTTTATGGAGCCTGATTCTGGGCCCATTCTTGGCATTTGTTTGTTTGTTTTTTTCCCTCATCATCTGTATCAGAAAGTGTTTAGGTATCACACATTCAAGTCACTGTTCAGGCAATTAAACACACATACAAGCTGTGATCATTGACTTAAGAAATGGGAATTTACAGGCAGAAAAGATGAATCTTCAAACGGACAAATGCCTAAAGCTTAAGAGAGTTTGGAAAACAATTCCATTGATAATATAATTTTTTAAAACTCTTAGGAATAAATTTAACCAAAGAAGCATAAGACATGTACACTGAAAATTACAAAACACTGTCGAAAGAAATTAAAGATCTAAATAAATGGAAAAACATCTTGTGTTCAGGGATTGGAAGACGTGATACTGTTAACATGGCAATATTCACCTAACTGATCAATAGCTTCAGTGCAATCCCCACTGAAATTCCAGCTGATTTTTTTTATCAGAAATAGACACGCTGATCTTAAAATTCATGTGGAAAGGCAATGGATTCTAAATAGCCAAAACAATCTTGAAAAAGAACAAGTTTGGAGGCCTCATACTTACTGATTTCAAAACTTACTGTGAAACTACAGATATCAAGTGTGGTGTTGGTATAAGAACATAGAGACCAATGGAATAGAATCACGAGTCCAGAAATAAACCCATACATTTACAGCTGATTTTCAACAAGGACACCTAAATCATTAAGTGGGGGAACAATAGTCTTCTGAACAAATGGTGCCAGGATAATTGGATGTCCATATGCAAAAGAATGAATTTGCCCCCCTGCCTCATAACATATTAAAAAATTAACTAAAAATGGACAGAGGGTCTAAATGTAAGAGCTAAAACTACCAACTGTGACAATAACATCTGGGTATAAAAATGAATGACATGAGATTAAGCTTTTTAGATATGATACCAGAAACACAAGCCATCGAAGAAAAAAATAGGTAAGCTGGACTTCATCAAAATATAAAGACATTTTTTGGTGCCAAAGGACCCTATCAAGAAAGTGAAGACAACTCACAGAATGAGAGTAAATATTTGCAAGTTACATACCTTAAAAGGGTCTAGTATCCAGATTACATACATACAGAACTTTTATAACTAAACAATAAAATGACAAATAATCAAATTAAAAAGTGGACAATAGATTTGAATGCATGTTTCTCTAAAGAAGATATACAAATGGCTAATAAGTACATGAAAAGATGCTCAACATCATTAGTCATCCAGGAAATGCATATAGAAACCACAGTGAGATAATACTTCAAACTCATTAGAATGCCTATAATAGAAACAAAAAACAGAAAACATTAAGTAGTGGTGAGGACATGAAGCAATTAGAACACTTTTAATTGCTGGTAGGAATGTAAAATGGTGTAGTCACTGTTGAAAACAGTTTGGCAGGTGGTTCCTCAATAAGTTTAACATAAAACTACCATATGACCGAGCAATCCCACTCCTAGGTACACACCCAAGAAAACTGAAAACATATGTTCACACAAAAACTTGGACATGAATATTCATAGCAATATTATTCATAATAACCAAGACGTGGAAACAACTCAAATGTCTATGAACTGATGAACGAATAAACAAAATGTGATACATCCAAACAACAGAATATTTAATTCAGTCACAAAAAGGAATAAAGTGCGGGTACATGCCACAATGTGGATGAACCTTGAAAACATGATGCTAAGTGAAAAAAGTCAGACACAAAAAGCCACATATTACATATGATCCCATTTATATAAAATGTAAATTGGCAAATCTATAGGTACAGAAAGCAGATCAGAGATTGTCGGGGATGGTGGAAGGGAAGAGAGAATGGACAGTGACTGCTGATGGGTGTGGGGTTTCTTTCTGGGGTGATGGCAATGTTCTGGAATAGACAGTGGTAATTGTTACACAATATAGTGAATATACTAAAAACCATTGACGCATATGCTTTAAAAACTAAAATTTTATGTTATGTGAATTATAGCTCTACAGAAAGAAGAATTATGAAGGTATGAACGGGAATTTACAGGCAGAAAAGATGAATCTTCAAAAGGAGAAATATCTAAACCTTAAGAGATTTTGAAAAATAATTCCATTGGTAATAGAATTTTTAAAAACCCTTAGGAATAAATTTAACCAAAGAAGTGTAAGACATGTACACTAAAAATTACAAAACATTGTTGAAAGAAATTAAAGATTGAAATAAATGGAAAAACATCTTGTGTTCATGGCTTGGAAGACGTGATACTGTGAAAATGGCAGTATTGACCTACCTGATCAACAGATTCAATGCAACCCCTATTAGAAGTCCAACTGATCATGACTTGTCTTCAAAGGGATAAAATCAGGGGATCTTTGTCAAAGTATGCTAACAAGTGATTTTAGGGTATCTGAATGAAGATATACATTTGTATGGCTTGGTATCCTTTAAGGGGCAATGAGCTAAATAAGAAATTAGGTTTGGTAAGGGTTTAGATGAATTAATAGATGAAAGAGGATTCTGAAAAAAAAATCTAAAAGTATTCTGGGCTGATGACAAACACAGAGGATGGCTGTGCTCTACTGTAAAGTGGCCTATATTATTATTAGTGTTATTATTATCATTAATAATATTATTGCTATCTCAGAAATAACAGATGGAGATACTTCAGGTTGACTCCAGGAGAAAATTCTTATTTTTTAATGAGCTGATCCTTATTCTTAGTAGGTCAGGTGCTTTTCCCCATTCACAGGGCCTCCAAACCCATATATACTTGAACAATATGTGGTAAAAAAAAAAAAAAGTCTTCTGTTTACACTTGATTCTATTAAAAGATGAATGAGTAACAGAAGCATGCTTGCTTTGAGTTAGTTAATCAGAAATAAAAATACAGAATGTGAGATCCAACTAGGGTAGGGATGGCAAACAGGAAACTATGGTACCACCAGTTCTCCACCCTGTGCCTAAGGCAGGCAATGCTAATCGATAAACACCCACTTTTTCTACTGGGCTCAGATTCAGTTTCCCAGTTTCTCTTAACACAGTACTCCAGGCAGACAGGACCAGGCTATGTGAGTTGGAAACCGAGAGAAAACCTATTTACACATTTGTCCTACAGGCTCTCACCCAGATGCCATCAGGGGAATGAGGAGGGAAGTGTAAGGTTAGAGAGAAACATATGCTTATCTGTCTGTAGCATGAATTCTAGTTGATTCTCAATACTGAATGGCAAATCCATAGAGGGGAAGATCTGCTTACAGCTGTCCATGCTGTGGACAAAGGCCTGGGCAGTGCATCAGAGATGCCACCCCTTAGAGGGAAACAGGCCAATCAAATGCCTCCATGACAGGTCATTCATTCCTGTTAGTCAGGAAAGGCTTTATGGTGAGATACTTTCATCAGCCTTTTGAAGAATGGAAAAAAATTGGTAGAAGTTATGAGGGAAAGTAAAATGTACAAAAGCATGGAATAGAAAAGCAAGGAAATGGTGAATTCTGGATCAAGGGGTATAACAGCAAGTACTGCTGGAGAGGGTGCTAGACTAGGAGAGGTATCTCTTAGAACCAGATGTCACTGCGACGTGATTAACCTAACAAACGTGGAACAAGCAGAATTCTGTATGGTTTCTTTCTTTCTTCCTTCTTCATTCCCTTTTCTCCTTCATTCTTTCCATTTCACACTTCTTCCATTTCACATTCTTTCTGTTCATTCAACGACTATCAAGTTTTCACTGTGGGTCAGGCATTAAAGATAAAGAATACAGGGACTTCCCTGGTGGCACAGTGGTTAAGAATCCGCCTGCCAATGCAGGGGACACAGGTTTGTGCTCTGGTCTGGGAAGATCCCACATGCCGTGGAACAACTAAACCTGTGTGCCACAACTACTGAGCCCGCGAGCCACAACTACTGAGCCCACGTGCCATGACTACTGAAGCCCGCGCACCTAGAGCCCTGCTCCGCAACAAGAGAAGCCACTGCAATGAGCAGTCTGTGCACCTCAATGAAGAGAAGCCCCCACTCGCCACAGCTAGAGAAAGCCCGCGTCCAGCAATGAAGACCCAACGCAGCTAAAAATAAATTTAAAAAAAGAAAGAAGATAAAGAATACAAAACAGAAAAGCCCCTGCCCAATTCCCATGGACAAACACATTTGAGAGGAGGAGCTACCAAAAAGGACAGACTTGACTTTGACATTGTGAGAGCAGTATTCTGAAGATCCAGGGTGTGTGTGTGTGCGTGTGTGTGTGTGCGTGTGTGTGTGTGTGTGTGTGTAGGTACCGAGTGTAATGAGACAGAAAGAAAGCAAATAATTAATATGTCCAGCAGTGATCAGTGCTAAGAAGAAAAATACAACAAGGTTTAAGTGTTAGGAATGGCAAATTTTTCATTGGAATGATACTCTGATGTCCTGAGAATGTGGGCAGAGATCTGGAAAAGGGGAGAGGATGAGACAGATATCTCAGCTAAAACCTTCCCAGGCAGCAAGAGGAGTAAGCACAAAGGCCCTGAGTTGGAGGATGCTTGTGTTACTGGGGCGCAGGAGGCAGGGGTTTTGGTGACTATGGGGACAAGGTCAGAAGAGATCTGGGGGCATGATCATGTTCAGGTATGAGGAACAAGGATAATAGCTGAGGATAGAAGGAATACTGGAAGAGCAAAACAGTCGTGTCATGAAGGAACTAAGTGACATGCCCCTCTTGAAAACTGCCTCTCTCTATCTCAGAACTGTTTACTTCATTGGAACGAAGTAGATGACCTACCAAGGCAGAAAAAACAAAGTGAAAAATTCACTGCCATCTTTGTGCAGCATGAGAATCCCTAAATCCTTCAACACCACATTAGAAAACATACTTAAATTTCTTTTAAGTATGCCCAGTTCTTAAATTTCTATTTGCTAATAAAGGACCATCTTTAGTCCACAGAGGAAAAGTCCTCCAGCACGTCCTGGTCTGACCCTTAACTCAGAGGGAACCACGGGCCAAGAGAGGGGGCTCAGGGAGAGGGAATCTAATAATGATGTTTATTTCAAATGACTCCTCCACAACTGAAGCCACTTGTCTGCACAAGCGAACCAGTCAAATTGAGTCATAAACCTCCCTCTGCTGACTCTGGGAGCAGGAGTGCTTGGTGATGTGTCTTTGGACAGAGGCGTCTGAGGATAAATCAATGGACATAAACGTCAGCTCTCCTGGGGTTGCCAGCGTGTCTCAGGTTCGCAGTGCACAGGCGTAAATGGTGGCAGTGAGGCTGCGGGTGGGAGGGGAGCAAAGCCAGCCTGTATCTCATCACCAAACCCTCTGGAGTATGAAACAACTACCTCGCAGAGACACCAGCATCTCTTCCCTTTTTGCTCAAAGCTGGAAAGCCCTTCCCCTGGAATGCCCATTTCCCTAGCTCTACACAACCAGATCCTCCCTGTTCCTTAAAGACTGGATCAAACCCCACTTTCTCCCACCAGGCCTTCCCCCATTTACTCAGGTAAGAAATACAGTTTATCTGTACTCTTAGCATCCATGTACTTGTAACCTTGAAGTATGGTTAGGAGAGGTAGGAAGGCGGTAATGAGCTTTCACAAAGACCCACTGGTTTTAAACTCTGGATTCACCTCTTTCTAACTCTGTGTATTAGCTTTTACTTACTTTTTCTGTACCTCTATTTCCCCCCTCTGTGGAACTGGTCTCATAATGGTAGAAACCTCATGGCGCTTGCTGTGAATGAGTTAATGTATGTAGAATATTTGGAATGGTGCCTGTTTTCTAGTAAGGGCTCAGTACTCTTTGTTTTTATGATGATGATAATGGTTATTTGTGTTGAGTTTTCACTTGCCTATGAGACAGTTAAATTTCTTGGAGGCAGTGGTTACTTCTTGTCAACCTCTGAAGTAGAGTTACTTGCCAGAAAGGGTTTGGGCACCACAGTCAGAATTAGACAAGAATTTCAGTTCACCCACCTATTAGCTCTGAGTTTAGGCAATGGCATGGAAAGCCAAGAGCTTGAGAGGCTACCAATGAACACTCAGTATTTAAACAAAGTACCTAAAAATCACGTAACCAAAGAGAAACTGATGCCCCCCGTTAATAGTAGACACAGTAAACATGGCATAGTGCAACCAGGTGGTTAAGTGAATTAGACAAGATAACCCACATCCTTCTATCTAGTATAGCCTTTCCCTGTTCATCTACTGGAGTAGAACACATGCCTTGTAAGTGCTAAGTCCTTCTAGGTCCCTATCCTCTACTTTACTTGGGAATCTCTGTACAGGCACCAAAACAAGTCCATGCCCTGCACAGAGCAGGTGCTTGAGAAAAGTGTGTTTGATGGAATGGACGAATATTTGTAGACAGTATGCTAAACAGCAGAATCACATTTTTAAATGGTTTATAAAATCCAGGGCTATAAAATACCACCACGTTTGTACCTAGGCTGACAATCTGAGCTTATCCTGCTTTGATGATGGACATACGCTACACTGTTTTACTGAAACAAACAAACAAACAAACATGGAATGGATGTTTTTTCCTTTAGTACCAATCTGTGATCAAACATGACACTGTATTTTCGGCAAGGTGAATATTTAAATTAAATGCTCACGGAATACTGAACATTTCTAAAAACATGGAACGTATTTCCCAGATTTAAGTTGATATTTTAAAAAATTGTGGACATTGTCTGTTGACATAGGAAAGGGAATGATTAGTGGGAAGAGAAAGTTGGTCAAAATAACTTCCTGTCTGAGTTGGCAACTTTTGTAAATTGGCGGGACCTTATATAGCTCAGGGCTGAGCTAAATTTTAAAGTTCTGTAATGCTTACCCAGATATAGGGTATTTTAGAGTGTCATTTAAAGTTCTTCTAGGATGCTTGGAGCAGCCGTCCCCTCCTGCAAGCTCACAGTCACCTGCCGTGCTCTTCCAGAGCCCCCTTTACTCCTCCCAGCTCCATTACAGTCACCTCACCTACCATCACCAGTGACGGGTCATTACGCTCCCTGACACGCATCACTTGATTCAGTGCTGTGTGCACTGCCTTATTTAACCCTTTCACCAGCCTTACGAGGAAGGTTTTACTCTCCCAGTCTTATAAATAAGGAAAACAAAACAGAAAGGAAAAGTGATTTGGCCAAGATCACACGCCCAGCAGGTGGCGGAGCCAACTCTGTTTCCAAGCAAGACTAAATCTCTCACACCTTTGCCTTAATTATCAACATCCAATTTCCTCCAAGATTACGGGCTTTGGCCCTCTGTGCTCTTTTCTCTTTGCACACATGCTCAGTACATTCCTCCTTTGAGAGTTTTCATGATCTGGCTTATATTCAATTCAGTATTCTCACTGACCCGAACACTAAATCTATGTGAATGGTGACTGGCTCAAAATGCATGAGGTATTACCCTGAACTCATTGTATTCCATACTTGCCTGATTATCTTTTTTCCTTCCAAAGACTGGATGGGGGCTACTGTGGTTAAGAATGCAATATCTACTCTACAAAACAGATCTTATCTATGTGGTCAGAGAGGCTCAGGGAATGGGGTGTAGGGCAGGGTACTAAGTTAGTTTGGGCCAGGAATACATCAAGAGAGGATTTCTGATGGTTCCTGGGAAAGAGGCATTGCTAATCTTTAGGGCCTCTGGCTGTTTGTCTACCTCTGGGCACAAATAAGGAAGTGGTTAGACACAGTAACTGCTGATAGCCATCTCATAGCCCGGAGGGGAACCAGCCCAATGCTATGGGTGACAGGCCAAAGCCCAGGAAGAATTGAGTCCATGATGACCCTGAAAGCTACTGCATAAATCAAACCTGGAGTCTGACTTATCTCAAGACCACATGTCAAGTGAGCTAATAGGTTTCCTTCTTGTTCAAGTCAGTTTAAGTCTGCATATTTGATAACTGCAGCCCAAAGCATTGTAACTGACAGAAATTTTAGTCTTCTTCCATTTACAGAGACTGGAGTCCTTGAAGACAATTTTCGATCTTCTCACTCTTTTGTTGGTGTAAAAATCCTATCAACATTGCCTCCACCTTTTAGTACAGTGATTCCTCATTATAAAACACCTCTGGAACAGTGGTTCTCCACCAGGGTCATTTTGACCCCCAGGGGGGCATCTGGCATTGTTGGGAGGTATTTTGATTATCACAACTGAGGAGGAGGGAGTGTTAGCCTCCAGTGGGTAGAGGTTAAGGATGTTGCTAACCATCCTACAACACACAAGACAGCCCCACACAGTGACTTATCCATCCCCAAATGTCAACAATGCTGAGGTTGAGAAACTTTCTCTGGAAGGATGTGCAGGCCATTGGTAATTATAATTGCCTCTCTGGAAGGGAAATGGGTAGCTGAAGTAGAAAGGGACCAAAATGTGAAACTATTACTTTAAAATAAATCATTAAATTAATTATAAAATATTTATAAAGGGGGGGACATTTTTTTACATCAAAGAACTGGGACACAAATGCAATTTTTCTTGTTTGAAATCCAACATATTTCTTCCTGCATGACAATGCCTTACTATATCCAGTCACCTGTCCTGGGATTACACCAAAGGCCCTGCTCATCTCACCTCCCAGATGACTCTCCACTAAGACTCATTTTCTCCTTGCTATTTCTTTGCTCAATAACTAATGATGGCTATTAGGGTGCACTGTAACAAGTGCAGATACTTTTCATGCCCGTCAGATCCTGGCTCCATTTCTGACTAGTCCATATTATTTCTACCTGACATCATATGTCACAAATTTTCAAAGTCTAGACAAAATTCCATTTATTCCATAAAGTTTTCTCTAATTACCTGAGCCCATGAAAATCTCCATTTTTGCCTTCTATCACATTTAGTGCCATAGAATTCAATGAAATAAAATAATCTGAAAACTGTTCGGCACCTGGACTTCCTTCATAGATAGTAAAGTCCACAATGGAGGTTAAAGGACTCTTTTATACTGTTCTTCCATTGTCCACAGGATCTACCACAGTAGTAGACACAATGGTGTTCAAAGTACTTGCTAATAAAACACACACACACATATATACATGCCCATCGGCCTGCCAACTAACAAGGCAAAGTTAATTTTATAAATAGAGAAACAGAGATACAAAAAAGAGGAAAGGAAAGTGGTCCCTGACCCTTGTAGATATAGATTTAACAGATAAATCATAATCTCTCTTTATAATTCCTCAGAGAACTACACCCACCTGACCTTGAATTTCCCAATTATGTTTCATGACATGTTAACAAGTATTCCAGAGAAAAGAGCTGCATGGTCAACTTAATTTGGAAAATGAGCTGAATAAAATTAAATGTGTTTCTTTACTACGGAGCGTCTCAGACTACGCCGATGCTAATATCGAAGGGCGGGACAGAGTATGCTTTGTTTTCCAAATGTATTATCTCTCAGACATTTTGGAAGGATACTCATCCTTGACAGATAGTTTAGAAACGCTGATCTAGACTGATGCATCCATTTTTCAAATGAAGAAACTGACGCCTGCATGACACATGTGCTAATTAGTTACAGAACCAGGAGCCAAAGCCAGGTTTCCTGCAGTGAACTCCTTCCTCATTCCATTTACTCTGTAACCTCAACACTCCTGCAGCATCCCCCAGTGTTGGACTCCCCAACCCATACTCGCAATCTTCTGCCTCCAAATAACTGTGTGACAAGCTGGGCATGTGTGATTCCCATTTGCTAGACGATAAAACTGAGGCCTCAGATAGGCTTAGTGTCTTGGTCACAGCCACGGTTGCCGTGGCAAAGCTGGGATCAGAACCCTGAGGCTCCTGACTCCACGTTAACCCACTGCTCTCAGTGAATTCCTCTTTCTTTTCACCGTAGCCATGGACATGACTTGTTGATAAAGACTGAGCGTGGGCAAGTATAATCTGCTGCCCCTGGCATTCAGTTCAAACTCACAGAAGTCTCATTATATTATTATGTATTTCATTTCATGGGATATACATACTTAAAAATTTACTACCTAGAATAATGGGATAGTAAAGCAAGGAGACGTTTGAAGAACTATCTGGTCCAACCTCTTTATTTCAGTCAAATACCCTGACATGCTTAAAAGGACACAAAACTTAGTGGCACAGCCAGAGTTTGAATAGGTCACCCAGTCAGAAGACGACTTAGACTTCTTCCCTTACCAGCTGTGTGACCTTACGCAAGTCACTTCATCTTGCTAATATGTTTCCTTTCCTAAAAAGTGAGACTATTCATATCTAGCTCTGAGTGTTAAGATTAAGGAAAACAAAGTAAAGGCTAGTTAACATGGTCAGTGATAATAGTAATTATTACAGTTATTGCTATAATTACTTTTATGTGCATACATGTTGAAGCTCATAATGCAGAATAATATTAATAATTATCACTATCACTTCCTGATAAAAAACATCCCAACGCCCATGTTTATGGAGAAAATGTTGTCCTTGTCTAGTGCAGTTACTTTTTCTTTCACCTTTGAAAAAGCTGCCTTTTACCTTTTTGGCCAAGAGTAAAACCACTGTGACCTTTCTTTTTGTTTTGCTAGTTCATTTGCTGCTGCCAACATGCTAGCACTGGTCTTACTTCAAACTCAGTGGAAACAAAACTCAAATGTCTTCATGGGCCAAACAATATTGAGTGGTGATACTTAGAACTGATGGGACTATACACATTTACCTAAAAACCTTGAAATTCAACATTTTGAAGACACAGGGATGGCGAACACTGCCTATGAGGGCCTCCTGTAGGGGCTGAACCCGAGATGCCCAAAAAGGCAGAGCAAGTTACTTTTACTTTTCACCCTAGATAAATGTCCTTTTCTTTTCTCCCAAACTAGACTCTTCCTTCAGTATCCAGACAACTGTTATTACTATACTGTCCTGTTCCCAATCTGTAGTGGGTGGTTATAATTCAGAATATTCTACTTTTAGGGAATGAAAAGAGCGCTTCCTCTGGTCATCCACAGCTCACCCCTCACCTGCAACCTTCTGGAGCTCTCACTGT
Source organism: Physeter macrocephalus (assembly GCF_002837175.3). Lineage (NCBI taxonomy): Eukaryota > Metazoa > Chordata > Mammalia > Artiodactyla > Physeteridae > Physeter > Physeter macrocephalus. The sequence continues at coordinate 150,612,293 of NC_041221.1, read as the reverse complement.
GGACTGTTTGGAAGGCTCAGACTGAGAAATATGGGATGCAGGAGACCCATGGCCAGGCATTCCAGATTTGCAGGGGAAGAAAGGACTGGAAATTGAATTTCACAATCTGGAAACTGAATTTCACAATACTCTCAAATATTTCTCTTAATTAAATGAGAGGTAAACTGATATCCAGGTAGGATGAGTGGTCCATCCAAGTTCACCCAGGAAATTACTCACAGAACTGAGGATTAGAAAGCCAGCCTTAACTAGCTAGGCTAGCTCTTTAATGCAAGATATTCAAATTTCTTCCCCCGACTAGGGAGAGGCAGGATAATGATGCAACCTGCCTGTTGCCTCTCTCTGACACTCTTGCTAATGACTCCTAGACTGGTGGATATCACTTAGCCTAAGGAACCAACTCCTTGTTAACTTGAAACTGAGGTCCCCCTCCTTACTTCATACTTACACACATCTCTTGCTTCTCAAAGAAGAGATTTAATTCAGAAAATCCCTATTCACTGGAATACACCCAGCTGAGCTTTCCAAGCTGCTTCCTGAAGAGATGCTGTTAATCTCTTAAATCCTTTAACAACAAAATTGCAGTGGGAATGAAGCCAGTCCACCCACAGCATCTACCAGATTTTGTGGAAGTTTTCCTACTATCACAGAACGATCACTTCAGTGGCCACTTTTTGACGCTTGTCCTAAGAGTAAAGCCATAGAAATAGGGTCAGCTAGTACGGCTTCAGAGCACCAAAGAGTATCTCTGGGTCCCCCTGGCTATGACAGACATCACCTACCATAAGGTCAGAGTAAGTACTTCCTGTGTGTCTGGCACTTGGCCCAGCCTCTTACTTTTTTTTTTTTTTTTTTTTTTTTTTTTTTGTGGTATGCGGGCCTCCCTCTGTTGTGGCCTCTCCCGTTGGG
>NC_041221.1:150605665-150611280 GCF_002837175.3 Physeter macrocephalus | reverse complement strand
CATGGCTCACGGGACCAGCCGCTCCGCGGCATGTGGGATCCTCCCAGACCGGGGCGCGAGCCCGGTTCCCCTGCATCGGCAGGCGGACGCGCAACCACTGCGCCACCAGGGAAGCCCCAGCCTCTTACTTTTATTATCCCATTTAATCCTCACAACAAACCTGTATGTTAGGTATTATTACTATTATCTCTAGTTTTCAGAGAGGGACATCTGTGGTTCAGGGTACGTAGTGAATTGCCCGAGGTAAAGATGCCCAAACCTGAAATGGATTAGACCCAGAGCACATGCCTTCCTCAACAGTGCCATGTTGTCTGCAGTCTCCAGATTAATACTGTAATTCGAGTCCTCTTTTACTGAAACGTTTATAAGAAAGACCTGAAGTTGCATGATACTTAAAACTGAGTAGCACTTAGCAAGCATTTGTTAAATGAAGGAATGGATTCTCTTGCATCCTTTCTTCATCTAGATCTGTGGTTGTCAGTGGGGACATTTGGCAGATGTTTTCAGATTGTCATAACTGGTATTTATGTGGGTTGCTACTCACATTTACTGGGTAAAGACCAGTGATCCTACAGGGCACAGAAGAGCCTTTTCCAGCCCAAAATGTCAACAGTGCTGAGGCTGAGAAACCCTGGTCTAGATAAAGCCAGCCAGGGTTCCTGCTGATATCATAAAAGCAGTTTCTTCCTGGAGAAGTTTTTTAGAACCAGAATCTCCTTTGGTTTCTAGATCCATGACCTGGCCTTGCCATCATCTGGACTTTAGGCTTTTGTCTACACGGATACCTGCCTCTATTTTCTTGAATTCACATACCTAGGTTACATGGTCTGCAAGTTCTAATCTCAAAAGACTGGGGAACAGTACCCGGCTTTCCTGTTTCAGATTTCTTGTTCTGTAGTTGCCCCGGATTTGCTGTGATACTCTGGACAATTATTTTATGCCAGTGCAAGGCTACCAAGCAGAAGTCACGAGGTGGGTTGTTATTACAAGGAGATAGTACAGACAAAAGGTTAAGGCTTGCTGGAAACTCAGAGTGCCCAAGTGGGAATGCTGGTTGTGTACCTTGTTAGCTTGAAGACAAGTTACTCCGTATCTCTGAGGCTCACTATACTGTTTTCTTACCTGTAATAAAGGGATAATAATAGTACCTACTTCACTGGGTTGCTAGGAGCATTATGTGAATTAATACGTATAAGGCATACATATTACCTGACAGTATATGAAAGAGTACTTAATTTTTTCCAGAAAGCTGATTGCACTCATGTAAACTGGTTCCAGAAAGTCAGGTCATACTCATATAATGCAGATAAATCATTCTGATAAACTCTTGTATTTAGATGTAGAAATCAAAGGTGACCATGTGTAATACATCCATTGCAAACTAAACCACCTTGAAAGGCAAGACAGTTATTATATGTAGGTGGAATGGTTGTATTAAGACAAAGAGAAGTGGCAGAGGCTGTGTCAATCTAGGGAATGATATATTTTGCCCCAAAACATTAAAAAATTACATCCTTTGCTCCCTCCCCAAACACACACATTTACATATGTATGTGTGTGCACATGCACACACATACACACACACACACCCTGCAAATTGGACCTGTTGTTTTACAATTTGTAAACTCCTCCCCAGAGTTTTAATAAGTTAGTCTATGAAGGCGTCCTCTTTTCCATATAAGCTCCATGTAGTTCTTTGTCCAAGGTAAAATTCTAAGTGGATTAGACTCAGAATAGTATGCCCCAGAGCACGCTATAAACAAAGACATACAAAGCTAAATATAACAGAAGTCATCTTTCCAAACACATCATGTAATCCTCTGACCAGCTGAGTATACAGGGAATTCTCTCCCTTCCTCTCAACTCTTCCAACACCAACGATTTGGAACGTCTGTTAGCATCTTTTAGCGTGGCTTGTATTTAAAGTTTCAGATATTTTGGGGATTGGGGAGAATGCATGCTTTATGCCACCAAGTTTCTTGGCGAGGGGAGGAAATAAATCTTTTCTAACTTTGCCATTAATATTCTGTCTACTGTTTTGATCAACCCATCTTGGAAATATACTATATATTTTAGGTTCATAGCCTTTGAAACCTTTGGCATTTCAGTAATGGCAAATGTTTGCACTGATGATTCAAATCTCTTACTTAACCAGTATATAATGAATATTCAACAGATGCCTAGCATAATGCTAGTCACTTTTCAAGGAATAAAGTTTTGAGCTCTATGGCATTATCTTAGCTCTCGGAAATAGCACGCTATTGTAGAAAGAGATGAGACTTCAGAAAGAGATAGATCTGGTTCAATTGCTGTCTCCCTTATTTGCCAACTCTATGACCTTTGGTGAGTTATTTAACTTCCCTAAGGCTTTTCCTCGTATGTAAGATGTGTATGTCATGATTTTTACTTTATAGGATTGCTATCAAGCAGATGAAATACTATATGCAAGTTTAGCATAGTCCCTGACATACTTCAGGGGCTCCATACATGTTAGGTCTCATTTCCTTTTCCTTCTTGTGATGCATTCCTCCACCACCCTCCATCCATGCTAAGGACTTACTTTATGATCTCGGCAAGACTAACATGTATTTTTTAAAAATGCATTCCAACAGAAATCCAAGAATCATTATCGATTTCTCTCTCTTCCTCTTCCTGCTCCCAAGAGTTGTCTCAGCAGCTCCAGCCAACTGTACCTCCAAAACACTTTCCCAGTCTCTTAACTCTGCATCTTCCCCAACACCATCTCATTCGGAATTGCCATCATCTGTCACTCAGACCCCTGAGCAGGCCCCTCCGTGATCTCCCGGCCGCACTGCTGTTCCCTACTATGGTCCATTTGTTTTTTCTACACATCAGTCACAAAAAAACCAATATATATTCTCTCCCAGCTTAAGGTTTTTCCCTGACTTCCTAGCTCACTGGGGATAAAACCCCAGGCCATCAATATTACCTATTCAGACTCGCTTGTAGGTGTTGTACTCAACACACTGTACTTGAGTACAAGTTGTGCTCAGCCTGTACAACTCTCTCCTTTCCTTACTCCTCCAACTGTGTTAGCCTTCTTTCTGCTCCTTGAGCATATCAACCTTTTTGCCTTAGAACCTCTGCATTCACATCCCTTTGGTTTGAAACATCCTCCTCCCTGCTCTTGCCATGGCTAGCTTCTTTAGGTCTTAGAAACAGCGTCTACAATAACAATATCTAAATTAGACTCTCCTCTGTAATTTGTCGCCATCTCATCTCATTTTGTTTTCCTCATAAATCTTAAAACAATTGCTACTTACTTGTTTTTTGCTGTTTATCCCCTACCCCCTCCCCCTCCGCCGCTGGATTATTGACTCCATGGAAACAGGAAAATATTTCTTTTGAAAAGTTGTACCCCTAGCTCATAGTATCCCGCCTATCACACTGGGGATACTCAATACACCTTTGGTGAAGAAGTAAATAACTGACTGCCATTGATATTATACCTGACCACGATGTTGACAGCAAGGTAAATGGGTAAATACTATACTTATTCATTACTGCTTCTACCATGGAGAATGTGGCCATCAGGATTTGATCTGCACTTTGAAATGTGGTGAGACAAAGAAGCAAACTGTGATGCAAAGTAAGGATCAATAAATGCTTGTTAAATTAATCAGGAGTTTAAGGTCTCAACCAAGGCACAGGAGAATTTAAGGTTCAGGATTCTCATGTAAATATTCAGAGAGGAATAGAAGTAAAATTTCTATTTAATGATGTGGTTTAGCTAGGGTTATACATACAAAAGGGAAGACATCTTTTGGAAGACACTGAAATTCTGCCACAGATATAAGTATGGAGAAAAGCAAAACAAAACAAAAAACATCTGGGATAGCAATTGCCTCCCCCAGAGAGAAAGTTGTAATCCTTACTCTCCCTTAAATAACTTGCTATTAAATACAGAGAGAAATCATAAATAAGATAAATAATGAATAATAATAGCTTCTACCATTCGACTATGTAGCATGCCCTAGGGACTGTGCTAAGTGCTGTACATACATTATTTCTACCTTACTTCTAGCCATAGTAAATTTGGGATAATTAGACAGTATAACATCACGGTCAAGCATATGGACTTTGGAGTCAGGGAGTCTAGGGTTCAAGTCCTAACTGCCTGAAAAGCTTTGGACAAATTAAAAACCTCTCAGAACCCATTTGTTTCCTTCCCTAAAGACAGAATTGGCCATCATTCGTAGTTTGAGGAGGTGCTGTGTATGTAAAATAGAAAATCTATTATTCACTTAATGTTGTGCATAGTACTCCCATTTTACAACTGAGGAAAATATCAGTTTGACAGGTTCCGCATTGTCCGAGACCCATGTGGTCCCAAAGACTGTGGTCTTTCCAATATACTGGTTGCCCTTCGGATGAAATCCATCTTCTGAACAGTGTCCGAGCTGAAACTCATATACGGAGGGAGAACCAAGACTGCCAAGTCCAGCAGGCACACTTCTCTTTTCCCTACAGCTCTCAGAATCACCGCTCAGCACACAAAGGTCAGACACAGATATGTGCACAGTAAATGGTGTAATCTTTGCCATGATTTTACAAACACAAGGCACCCTCTGACAGGGTCTTTCCAAAGGCTCTGCCAAAGGGCCAAAAAATGCTATTTTGAATTCTGAATCCCCTGTAGCCCTTTCCCATAATGCATACATCCATTGATTTTAATATATGAAACTGTTAGCTGTTATCTATAGCTTGACTGGAATGAAATTCCAATTACGAATTACTTAGAAAAGAATTAAGAATGGAACAGAGGGAGGAGGAACCAAGAAGGTGGAGTAGAAGGACGTGCTCTCACTCCCTCTTGAGAAAACACCAGAATCACAACTAGCTGCTGGACAATCATCGACAGGAAGACACTGGAACTCACCAAAAAAGATATCCCACATCCAAAGACAAAGGAGAAGCCAGAATGAGAAGGGATGAGGGGCACAATCACAGTAAAATCAAATGCCATACTGCTGGGTGGGTGACTCACAGACTGGAGAACAATTATACCACAGAAGTCCACCCACTGGAGTGAAGGTTCTGAGCCCCCCACGTCAGGATTCCCAACCTGGGGGTCCAGCAACGGGAGAAGGAATTCCTAGAGAATCAGACTTTGAAGCCTAGTGGGAACTGATTGCAGGACTTCAACAGGACTGGGGGAAACAGAGACTCCACTCTTGGAGGGCACACACAAAGTAGTGTGTGCATCGGGACCCAAGGGAAGGAGCAGTGAACCCAGGGGAGACTGAACCAGACCTACCTGCTAGTGGTGGAGGGTCATCTGCAGAGGAGGGGGGGGCGGGGCTGTGGCTCACTGTGGGGGCAAGGACACTGGCAGCAGAAGTTCTGGGAAGTACTCCTTGGCATGAGCCCTCCCACAGTCTGTCATTAGCGCCACCAAAGAGTGCAGGTAGGCTCCAGTGTTCGGTTGCCTCAGGCAAAACAAGAAACAGGGAGGGAACCCAGCCCCACCCATCAACAGTCAAGCTGATTAAAGTTTTACTGAGCTCTGCTCACCAGAGCAACAGTCAGCTCTACCCACCACCAGTCCCTCCCATCAGGAAACTTACACAAGCCTCTTAGATAGCCTCATCCAC
>NC_041221.1:150603943-150605418 GCF_002837175.3 Physeter macrocephalus | reverse complement strand
GAAAAGGAATGGAGGCAAAGATCGAGAAGATGCAAGAAATGTTTAACAAAGACCTAGAAGAATTAAAGAACAAACAAACAGAGATGAGCAATGCAATAACTGAAATGAGAACTACACTAGAAGGAATCAACAGCAGAATACATGAGGCAGAAGAACGGATAAGTGACCTGGAAGACAGAATGGTGGAATGCACTGCTGCGGAACAGAAAAAAGAAAAAAGAATGAAAAGAAATGAAGACAGCCTAAGAGACCTCTGGGAAAACATTAAACACAGCAACACTCGTATTACAGGGGTCCGAGAAGGAGAAGAGAGAAAGGACCAGAGAAAATATCTGAAGAGATTATAGTCGCAAAATGATGAAAGGGAAGAACTTACAACCAAGATTACTCTACCCAGCAATGATCTCATTCAGATTCGATGGAGAAATCAAAAGCTTTAACAGACAAGCAAAAGCTAAGAGAATTCAGCACCACCAAACCAGCTCTATAACACTGCTAAAGGAACTTATCTAAGTGGGAAACACAAGAGAAGAAAAGGATCTACAAAAACAAACCCAAAACAATTAAGAAAAGGGTCATAGGAACATACCTATGGATAATTACCTTAAACGTGAATGGATTAAATGCTCCAACCAAAAGACACAGGCTTGCTGAATGGATACAAAAACAAGACCCAGGTATATGCTGTCTACAAGAGACCCACTTCAGACCTAGGGACACATACAGACTGAAAGTGAGGGAATGGAAAAAGACATTCCATGCAAATGGAAATCAAAAGAAAGCTGGTGTAGCTATACTCATATCAGATAAAATAGACTTTAAAATAAAGAATGCTACAAGAGACAAGGAAGGACACTACATAACGATCAAGGGAACAATCCAAGAAGAAGATATAACAATTATAAATATATACGCACCCAACACAGAAGCACCTCAATACATAAGGCAACTGCTTACAGCTATAAAAGAGGAAATCGACAGTAACACAAAAATAGTGGGGGACTTTAACACCTCACTTACACTTATGGACAGATCATCCAAAATGAAAATAAATAAGGAAACAGAAGCTTTTAATGACACAATAGACCAGATAGATTTAATTGATATTTATAGGACATTCCATCCCAAAACAGCATATTACACTTTCTTCTCAAGTGCGCGTGGAACATTCTCCAGGATAGATCACACCTTAGGTCACAAACCAAGCCTCAGTAAATTTAAGAAAATTGAAATCATATCAAACATATTTCCTGACCACAACACTATGAGATTAGAAATGAATTACAGGGAAAAAAACGTAAAAAACACAAACACATGGAGGCTAAACAATACGTTACTAAATAACCAAGAGATCACTGAAGAAATCAAAGAGGACAACAAAAAATACCTACAGACAAATGAAAATGAAAACACGACGATCCAAAATCTATGGGACACAGCAAAAGCAAAAAGCAAAAGGGGAGTTTATAGTGATA
>NC_041221.1:150602872-150603867 GCF_002837175.3 Physeter macrocephalus | reverse complement strand
TAGAAATGAAAAAGGAGAAGTTACAACAGACACCAAAGAAATACAAAGCATCCTAAGAGACTACTACAAGCAACTCTATGCCAATAAAACGGACAACCTGGAAGAAATGGACAAATTCTTAGAAAGGTATAACCTTCCAAGACCGAACCAGGAAGAAAGAGAAAATATGAACAGACCAATCACAAGCAATGAAACTGAAACTGTGGTTAAAAATCTTCCAACAAATAAAAGTCCAGGACCAGATGGCTTCACAGGTGAATTCTATCAAACATTTAGAGAAGTGCTAACACCCACCCTTCTCAAAGTCTTCCAAAAAATTGCAGAGGAAGGGACACTGCCAAACTCATTCTATGAGGCCACCATCACTGTGATACCAAAACCAGACAAAGATATGAGAAAAAAAGAAAATTACAGACCAATATCACTCATGAATATAAATGCAAAAATCCTCAACAAAATACTAGCAAACAGAATCCAACAACACATTAAAAGGATCATACACCATGGTAAAGTGGGATTTATCCCAGGGCTGTAAGGATTCTTCAATATACGCAAATCAATCAATGTAATACACCATAGTAACAAACTGAAGAATAAAAACCATATGATCATCTCGATAGATGCAGAAAAAGCTTTTGACAAAATCCAATACCCATTTATGATGAAAACTCTCCAGAAAGTGGGCATAGAGGGAACCTACCTCAACATAATAAAGGCCATATACGACAAACCCACAGAAAACATCATTCTCAATGGTGAAAAACTGAAAGCATTTCCTCTAAGATCAGGAAGGAGACAAGGATTCCCACTCTCACCACTATTATTCAACATAGTTTGGGAAGTCCTAGCCACGGGTATCAGAGAAGAAAAACAAATAAAAGGAATACAAATTGGAAAAGAAGAAGTAAAACTGTCACTGTTTGCAGATGACATGATACTATACATAGAGAATCCTAAAAATGGCACCAGAAAACTACTAGAGCTAATCAATGAAT
>NC_041221.1:150602273-150602833 GCF_002837175.3 Physeter macrocephalus | reverse complement strand
TGGAGAGATATACCATGTTCTTGGATTGGAAGAATCAATATTGTGAAAATGACTATACTACCCAAAGCAATCTACAGATTCAATGCAATCCCTATCAAATTACCAATGGCATTTTTTACAGAACTAGAACAAATTATCTTAAAATCTGTATGGAGACACAGAAGACCCCGAATAGCCAAAGCAGTCTTGAGGGAAAAAAACAGAGCTGGAGGAATCAGACTCCCTGACTTCAGACTACACTACAAAGCTATAGTAATCAAGACAATATGGTATTGGCACAAAAACAGAAACACAGATCAATGGAAAAAGACAGAAAGCCCAGAGATAAACCCACACACCTACGGTCAACTAATCTATGACAAAGGAGGCAAAGATATAAAATGGAGAAAAGACAGTCTCTTCAATAAGTGGTGCCGGGAAAACTGGACAGCTACATGTAAAAGAATGAAATTAGAATACTCCCTAACACCATACACAAAAATAAACTCAAAATGGATTCGAGACCTAAATGTAAGTCCGGACACTATAAAACTCTTAGAGGAAAACATAGGAAGAACACT
>NC_041221.1:150565908-150601843 GCF_002837175.3 Physeter macrocephalus | reverse complement strand
ATGAGGTATCACCTCACACCAGTTAGAATGGGCATCATCAGAAAATCTACAAACAACAAATGGTGGAGAGGGTGTGGCGAAAAGGGAACTCTCTTGCACGGTTGGTGGGAATGTAAACTGATACAGCCACTATGGAAAACAGTATGGAGGTTCCTTAAAAAACTAAAAATAGAATTACCATATGATCCAGCAATCCCACTACTGGGCACATACCCAGAGAAAACCATAATTCAAAAAGACACATGCACCCCAATGTTCACTGCAGCACTATTTACAATAGCCAGGTCATGGAAGCAACCTAAATGCCTGTCAACAGATGAATGGATAAAGAAGCTGTGGTACATATATACAATGGAATATTACTCAGCCATAGAAAGGAACGAAATTGAGTCATTTTTGAGATGTGGATGGACCTAGAGACTGTCATACAGAGTGAAGTCAGAAAGAGATGAACAAATATCATATATTTATGCATGTATGGGGAACCTAGAAAAATGGTTCATTCCTACAGATGAACTGGTTTGCAGGGCAGAAGTTGAGACACAGATGTAGAGAACAAACGTATGGACACCAAGGGGGGATAATCGCAGGGGGTGGGGATGGTGGTGTGCTGAATTGGGCATTCGGATTGACATGTATACACTGATGTGTATAAAATTGATGACTAATAAGAACCTGCAGTATAAACAAACAAACAAACAAAAACAACTAATACTAAACTTTCTTTGGGTTATTTGTATGGAATTATGTTAACATAAATGTTTCAGATATTACATGAAATTTCTAAAAAAAAAAAAAAAAAAAAAAAAAAAAGAATGGAACAGAGAATTGTGCAAAGATGAAGGGACAGTGAAAACGTTGCAAAATTGGGCCAGGTCAAGACATCCCAGGAAACGACACACCTCTCTCCCCAAACTCCTTCCTTCCCTCCCCCTCCTCCATTCCTTCTCTCTCTCTCTCCTTACCTACTTCCATCCATTCAATAATAATTTATTGAGCACCTGCTCCATGCCATAAAACGTAGCCAAATGTTTAATTCAACGCTATACAAACAGAAGTAGCTCTAAGACTTTTTTTTTAAGTGTTACTTAACAAGCAGTACAGGGCAAGAAGAAAGGAAGATGGTTTATTTCACATTAATGCCACAAACACTCACAAAGTGCCTGCTTTGTATAAGATACTGGGAGCAGAGAACCCACAGAGAACAGAGATGAGCAACTGAAATGGCACATGAGACACAGGAGGTATCTCCAATCGATCATGAGAGGGAAGTCTCTAGGTATAGGACATAAAAGTCATTCTGGGCCCTCTTTCTCAAATACTCCAAAATAACAGAGTCAAGAAAGTAAGGTATCAAAAGAAAAAAATAAACGCAAAAGCAGAACATATTCAATTCGAAATTCTGACCAGTTTCATTGGAAGCAACATCTTTTCATTGCAGTTTTTCTCATCTTGTCTTCAAATACTTGCCTCTTCCTTTAAAAAAATAAAGTGAATTGTTCCAAATGACATCACCATAGCATCCAATGGAAGCACCTTTGGCCAATCACTTAGCTTACCTCACTCAATGTTTGTTTTTGCTAATGTATTATTCTAAAGACCCTGGGGCTCTGAGAAAGCCAAGAAAGATTTATTAACCAAGACATCTTCTGAAAGAAGCTCAGCAGCAAGGAAAAATATATCATCTCTCCTTTAGTTAACTCTTACTGTAAGGAAAGTCAGTGTGCTTCTCCAGGCCCAGAGCGGTGAGATGGCAAAGAAAGTCATAAAAGCAGAATCTCTCTTCCAGCCAAGCGGCGTCCTTGTTTTCCTTTCTACTCACTTGAGTAGCCTGAGAGGGTATAAACATTTTCTTGCTTCCATCATGGAGTTAAGAACTTTATAGACAAGATAGGGTAGGACTAGTTAAGGCAGCACTCCTAACCATTTTACCCTGAATGTCAGCCAATCACAGGAAGTGTTCAGGAGGACAGTAAAAACAAGGTTTCCATCAGGCACTGAGATGTAATTGATGAAAAATTCCAAAGTAAGACATCACATCAATATGCAGAATTGACAGGGGAAATACCCAAGAACATCCTTACCGGTTTCAAGGAGATGTAATAAGGATCAAGCATGGGGAGGTGAGGGGATGTGTGAGTATATATTTTTAGTGGGGGTGAGGGGTCTGCTACTTTCTAATCTCAAGCCCAGTGAGAAGAGGCATCAATTAATCCACTCTGAGATCCTGACATGTGTTTCCTGTCTCCGAAGCCATCACAGATTTCCCACCAGGGAATCTAGAGGGTATTGCAGGCAGGAGAGGGCTGCTAATTCAGAAATAGCATGTGTGCTCTCAGAGTTTGCCTAGGAAGGGATGGATGACTGTTCTTCACAAAACAGAGGTGTGCCAAGTGGGAAAGAGAGCTGTCCTGGAGACATCAGAAGTCCTCCTGAAGGGGGCCTTCCTGGGAGGCAAGAAGTTTTCATGTGGAATGGAAGGAGGGATGAAGCATCCTGTCCAGGAATGGAATGCTTTGCCTGCTTTTTCTATAGGATTTGTAGAAGATGTATCACACCTCCAGGGCCAGGAATCTCCAAAGACTCCAGAAAATGCTTCATGAGGGAAGAAGTCAGTTTAACTATTTACCAGTCCCAGAGGGCACAAAGGCACCCAGCCGAGTAACAAATATTCCAACCTCTACCATAACCACTACCCTGGTAGGGTCTTAAACTCTAGCCAGCAGCTAGCAACTCATGAGATGAGAGCAGAGACAGCTGAAATAAATCCAACCCCTACTCCCAAAGGTATGGAGTCACCAACTAAATGCTGTATCTAGGGAAAAGAAACAAATACTTAACTTTGAATGAGGTTTGAAGTGATAAATATCTCACATGAGACATCTAAAATTTCTAAAGTGACCTGTACTTTGTCCCTTAAATACCACCACACTGTTAACTTTTAAGTGGGCCAAAAAATCCACTAGGAATTGCCCAAGTTTTAATGGGGGAGAGATAGGGGAAGACCATTCCCCACTCAAATTTCAAAGAAATAGTGAAGGGAAAAATAAAGATGCATTTTGATCATGAGTTGTGCTTATTGAACATACAAGTTACATATTTATTCAACAAGTATTTGTTGAACGCCAATCACTGTGATAGACAATGAATACAAATAAGTCTTACAATAGGACTCCTGCAACAGAACTATAACAGAACTCTGTACTCCTGTACAGAGTGTGCAAAGCAATGGGATAGAATGGGGGCTTCCTTGACATAATCTGTTCTCAAGACAGACTGATACAGAGATAGAAAGCACATGCTTTGGGGTAGTTCATACTTGGATTTGAATTCCTATTGCTCCTTAGATGAGCTGGAGAAAATTACCTAACTATTTTACACTTCAGTTCTCCTCGCCTACAAAATGGAGATAATGTAATCTACCTTTTAAGATTGCCAAGACGATTTAAGGAAAAGGTACAGAAAGCACACAGTATACTTGACCTCTAAGATCTCAAAAACTGGTAGGGGACATTACCAACAAGATAGCAATATGAGTAGTAAGCCTTTAGAATCAAACAGATAAAATAAATGGATATTGCCATTAAATATCTCCATCATAAAAGTTAAAATGAAAGATTTAACAGAAAGTATTAATTCTTCTTAAATAATTTACATCTCCCTACTCATCTTTCTAATACTTGATAAAAATCCCCACTCAGTTGTAATATTTTTATTTCCTGGGCTTTATTATATAATAAATAATATATTATACAATCAGTGCCATATAATCTAGGATTCAATCATTGCATTTCCTATGCTTTAATTGTCTTTTTGTACAAAGTTTCATCTCCCAAATTGTATTGTAAGAGCTCACTGAAGATAGGGCAGGCAATAATATTCTGCTTACTTGCTAGAATGTTTTAGATCTTCAACAGAAATAGGACAGAACTGAATAGAAAAGACTTAAGTTTTAAGATGTGTCAATGTGTAAAAACGCAGGCTATTCTGAGCTGCCACTGTAAGCCCAAACACAAGCATGGCAGTCTTTGTAATTGCTTCGTAAACTGGGAAGCACTCTCAGGGTCAAAGCAGAAATCCTTCTTGATACCTGCAAATCACCTCTGATGAGAAACTTCTGGCCTTGAGGTTCCACACACTATGACAAAGACAGGCAGGTACAGAACAAACTTTCTCCAACAATGTTTCAAGTTGAATTTCAACATGGAAGCTCATTGAGTCTGCCGACGGCATTTTGAAAAGAATTTCATTAAATGTTGCTAACATGTCATAAGCTCCCTTAAATGGAAGGGTAATGGCTCATAACATTTGTAAGCTTTTTAATTTCATGGAATATGAGCAGCATAATCAGGACCTATTAAAGTCAATCAACTGTGCCAAGTGGGGCTACCTACCTTTGCTTTTGTTTCTATTTTTCTTGTGGGTACACCCTGTGGACCAAGAGGCAGCAGTCCCAGTATCATTCTTTAAGGCTAATGCTGGTGTGTGATGTCCTGAACCTCCTCTGATGAAATCATCACAGCAGCATTTGCATGCCTGGGATGAAGAGACACCTCTTGGGAAATGGCTTTTGGCTTCTGGGAAAGAGAGATTTCCCTTTCCATTTGCTTCGGCTCAGAAGGTGCAATTTTGGTAGGATTCAAAATCAGCCATCTGACAAATGTAACTGGAATTAATAAATAGAGATGACTATAAGAAATATTTATATTTTCAGTGACACAGTGGTGCCCAAACTATTAATCCTTCAAGACCAGTCTCCAGGTTTCTTCTACCATGAAACCTTTAATTACAGTACTGGCCATTTATAAGGGCTAAATTCCAGGTACTGTTCTAGGCACAATGTATATGTTTTCTCATTTAATTTTCAGAACAACTCTATGATGCTTTCAGCTATCCCACATTATGTACAGAGAAACTAAAGTTTGAGACATAAAGTAATATGGCCCAAGTCACAAATCTAGTGAGTAGCAGAGCCAAGCTTTAAACCCAGTTTTAGTCTGACTTTAAATCATGGGTACTTTTCTTTCTTTCTTTTTTTTTTTTTTTCTTTCATTTTTATAGGCCACGCCATGCGGGATGTGGGATCTTAGTTCTCCAACTAGAGATCAAACTCGTGCCCCCTGCATTGGGAGCACAGAGTCTTAACCACTGGACCGCCAGGGAAGTCCCTGGGTACTTTTCTACTATGCTATGTTGCCTTCACAATGACCCTGATGCAAGTCTTTCCGTGGGAATGCAGATATCTAGAGAGAGCTTTTTCATATGGGGACAAGAGGGTACCAGGTAGGGTGATGATCCAGGATAACTGAAGGCTAGAGAGTCTAACAGGGAGAACTCACCCCACAGTCGAGGGAGAAAGCACACATCAAAGTTGGAAAAGCGGAACTGAGGATAACAAACCACCTTAGGAGAAGGCCACTCACAGAAAGCTGATTTAGAGTGAGGACGGCTGGGAACAGAATGGAGTAGGGGATGGGCTAGGGCAAGCAGTGTTACACTAAGACTGAGAACACATGGAAAAGTTAGGGTTCTACTTTTGTGCCCTGCTGGCTGCACAGGCAGGGCACATCTGATGGCTTGATGGAGTTGGGTAGGACCAGATAAGCTCATCATATAAATCTTTACTGCAAAAAAACCCAGAATGATGGGCATATAGATGGTGTCCACATATAGTGTCTGCATTTAATTATAACTTATACAAATGATCAGGAAAACATTCAGCTATTCCCTAGGCGGCCATTAATGACTACTGGACCAAGAAAATACACTAATTAATAGTGTATGATATGCACATACTCTGAATGACATGTACACCTACCAAGATACCTGAAGGAGATGAAAGAAAAGTGTTCATCTTAAAAGAGGAAGAAAATTTTATCCAAGACGACTTGCTGCATTATGGGTATTACTGTATTTTTAACAATATTTCTAAGATATGAAAAAAACAGTTCAAGAGATAAGGATGGTAGTGGGATCTTGGACATAACATATTTAAAGAACTTGTAAAAGAAGCTGAATTTAGAATGAAGAAGACAGAATCCTTTCTTCAAAGGGGCTCCCAGAGGTAATTAAGCCCCGATGTCCTAAGGCATACATTATACATAATGAGTGAACTTCTCTTTTATGAATCTACAATGGTACTGGATATTTGGAGAACTGGAAGAATTAAGAAAATGGTCACTTATATTTTCCATGTTCTGTAGTTTCAGATAAGGAACCAGAGTTAACAAAGGCCAGGTCTTTGGAAATTCGGTATTTCTATAGGTTTTTATTACTTCATATTAGCTCCACTTTGGTGGGCTTAGAATGAGAAATCAGTAACTTGTAGTCTGAGGTTCGGGACAAAATCATATCTGCAGAACCTAAGATCTCTGGAATATCATGATATTTTTCTGGAGTCAGACTTCATTAGCACATGGATCTTTGATTATTTCCAGATAGATACTGTAATAGAATTCTAATAGAAGGCATGACCAGAGAAAAGTAATGGTGTAGTGGGAGATGGTACAGTTTAGGGGATCTGTGGTTGGAATGGGGAAAAATTGGCCTCTACAGGAAGCTGTGACTGTGTGAGGCCTATGCAACTACAGAACAGAGCGGGGTGGGGAACAGCCAGAGAAGTAGCAATTGGCAAAAAAAAAAAAAAAAAAAAAAAAAAAAAGGAAGTAAGATGCTCTCTTCATGAAACTAGTAAGGGTCCTACATGTTTCTCTGGATTGAAGGGAAAGCAAGTTAGACAAACAGTACAGACCAACACATAAATACTGTCTACTGTCCTGAGATAATACAGCATTCCAGTTAAGAATGTGTGTCAACATGAGTTGGAATATTAGATGCATGTTAGATAGATGTTTTTCCTTAACCCTTCTATTTGACTGCTTCTCTCTAAATGGAAGATCAAAATGCTAGGTACTTTCTAGTGATACTCTAAGGAATGAATGAAATAATTTTACATGAGAAATGTGGCTATTAGCTATTACAATATGAGGGTTTAATTTCATATTATTTTGATTCAAATTCAGCAAATATTTCTGAGCAATTACTATGGGCAAGGCCCTCTGTTAGGTGATTTAGAACCTATTAGTTCACTTGATCTCCATAACAACAAATCCTTTAAGATGATTTAAAGTTAAAGATATTCCATATTAGAACAGCCAAACCCTCAGGCACTTAGCAACACATTAACGTTTTCTAACCATTCTCCATTTCCTGGTTGCCATTTGCTAGTTATCTCAGGAAAAGAATGGTCCAGGCATCTGCAGAGCATCTTTTCTTCCTCTCCTTGGCTTAGCCTCACTGGTTCTCCTGACCATCACATTTATTCTACCAGGTTGTGCACATAAAGCCAGGGATACTATACTTTGTGGTGACGTAAGGACTTTAGAAGGGTAATTTTAAAGATAAGTGCGCTTTTGGCCATAAAGGCCAAATTTAAAAATCAAAACCATGTAACATTACCATAAGTCAACATTGCTGGATCCCACAGGATCATGAGCCCTGTGTTGAGCTGTGGTGGAAGGAACCCTAATAGAAACAGTCCCCGTTTCCTTCACCCACTAAGAGCGAGCAACTGACCTGAACGATCCAAGACGTTTGGCATCGGCCACCTTTTTAGACTAACTTGGTTGTAATGTAGTCTCATTGTGTTTTCTTTTCATTAAACTTCTTCCTGTACCTCCCTAACCAGAGTTCTGCTAAGATACGGTCAAAGAAACACTGAGTGATTTAGCAAACTCTCTGTGGCAGCCATAGAAAGCATGGGGGTACATTCCACATTCTCAGAAAACTCAGACGGTAAGACCAGTCCAAAAAATTCAAGACTGCTATAAAATAAATGAAAAACCTTGGTTTGTTAACAACTATAGTCAGAAACAAACATGGGGACTATATATCCATCCAGTGATATGACTACTTATGCATTAACAACTTAAAAATAAAGCCAGCTCCATTTCTCATCTATTAATGAGCTACTACCTAAGGATAATTCATCTTCCCATAAAATTCCTCTCATATTTTTTAACGTAACTGTCTGAGCCTTAACTGAGGCCTAAAAGCAATCTACACAGCTTATTAGTAGAAAACTGCAATTATCGTACCATCTGTACTTGTCCGTTACTGTAGAGAGATGCCACTTTTTATTTCCATGATTCTGATGTTACAAAATGGAAGCTGTGGCTTACTAGGTGGATAAATCTACCATACTGCACCAAGCAAGGAAAGAAACTGGGTAATGTGCTTGTCTTATTCTTTCCACATGGCGATTTTCATCACCATCTACCTCTCCCTCTTCAACTCCCTCCAAAATGCAAAAAGTACAAAATGCCAAATATTTATTGGTCTTAAAAGTCTTATTTACTTTGTGGACCATGTGGTATTTGCCTGGAGGCAGAATCATTGCCGATAAAAACAGAATCATTCATGGAGATGGAAAGTGCACACTCATAATTTAGGCAACTGCCATTTAAAACATCACTGGTAATAAATTACAGAGCAATGCGTCAAAAGGCTATGCTCAGCTGTTGGTGGAGATCACAAAATCAAAGAGTAAGTATTTGCTTATAATTTCACATGGCAAGGAAGTGTTTTTTCAGCCTCTGAAATAACATCTCCTGAGAAATTATCAGTGTTTTTTGACAATGAACAAGTTTGTTTGTTTGTTTGTTTTAATTAAGACTAACTACAACACACCCACAGCAATTACAAAGTGCTGGGTGCAGCAAGAGTTTCCAGGAGATGAGTATGTTTTGACTGAAGCATTTAGAAAATCTTTTATTTTTTTTTGCCAAGGCTTTAGGAGTAAAGAACAACAAAATATTTAAGAATGTATTAAAATGCCCTTCTTCCTTAAAGCTATAGATTCTCTCTCCATTACTCTCCCCCAATACTCAACAAGTATTATTGGCTGTGAGGTACCACCTAACCAAAGTATTCCTACTTACTCCTACCATTTAAGGAACATAAACCAAATGACAAGAGACTCTGGTATGTACTTTTCCTTCTTCAATGTTATTTATGAAATAAGCGAGAAGCAGTCTCACATCACACTGTGGATGTTCCAGAAACCAAAAGAGTGAGAGGATGCTGACATGCCATAGTGATGATAAAGAGAATCTCAAAGATGTGAAGGGCTAGAAAGTGCTAATTTTGTTATCTTCACCTTGCCTGTCTGTAACACACAGCTCCGTATTCTGGAGTTTTCATTAACCTGTGGATGGCACAAATCAAGTCTTAGAGCAGCACAAAAGAGCAAGGTAGGGAAAGATGGGCTTTCAGTACCTTTAGTACCACTTTTACCTCTTCCACCTTGTCTGTCCTGTTCCCCCATGGTCTCCCACCACATAGTTACTCACGCCGTCTTCTACATAACACAATACTTAGTATGAGGCTGATAAAGAAACTTATTCAATCTAAAGCTCCTATAAAAGAGAAATTTGTCTTTATCTCCCTACCTGGGAGGCTCTTAGAGAATCTTTGAGTTAGAAGGATCCTAAGAGAACAGTCATTTATTCAAAAAGCCAAACAATCAACGACAACAACAATTTGCTTTCCTTCCATATGAGAGGCACTAGTTAGAAACCAGGGAAACAGTGGTAAACAAAGCAAATAATAATACTAACAAATTTTAATAATCAAAAATTATCATACTGAAATTTTATATAGTGCTTTATACTCAAAGCAATATTCTACAAACAGTAACATTTACCTAAAAAATTTTACATAATTATGTAAAATAAATTAACTCTTACAATCCTGTTATACACTTATGAGGTAGTGCTGCTATTAGGCTCATTTTACAGATGAGGAAAATGAAGCGCAGAAAAGGTCAAGTAATCTGCTTGAGGCAACACAGATAGTAAATGGTGGAGCCAAGATTTAAATCCAGGGAGGTGGCATTCCACAGCCTGCTCTTATACATCATTTAACAATTGCCTTTCTCGGTCCCTGCCATCATAGAGATTATGCAGTAATAATGGGAAGCAAACAGGTAAGTACATAAATATTTAGTCATTTAATATATACATATGATATATAAATAGAAATTAATATACCTAAGTAATATGACATGATATAATATAATGGCAGAAAATAAAAGCTACTAGGTAAGGGATATATTTTCAATGGGTGGGCAAGGAAGCTGTCTACCAGGAGATGCCATTTGAGCAGAGGCCTGAATGGAGCAAGGCTAGGTTTTCATCCAGCCTGGTGTTTTCGAACTGTGGTGCACTGACCCCCCGCCCAGGGCCTGGGCATCCTGTGGCTGATGACAGGGAGACTGGGTGGGCAGGGCAATGGGCTGCAGCACCCCAGCCCCTGCCCAACCACAGGAGCTCAGCTTCCATCTGGTCCAGATTTAGGGTTCCAAGTAAAATCTGACTTCAAAAAGATTCCATGGCTTTAAAAACAATGTTGTAGAAATCCACTAAGCATGCCCAACCTCTTTACGTCACAGACACACTGAGAGCCAAGAGGAACGACTTGCTCCAGAGCTTGGTGCTGTTCCCAGCAGGACAAGAAGAGCATCCAGATTCCCCAACTTTGAATCTAGCGTACTTTCTGGAATACCAAACTGTCAGCTGTAACTCTCCTCCCATTCAGTACATTGTGTTAATCTCTAGATGGTATAGACAAAAGGTTTTATCCAAGTGACTGTGCCTCTCTGTTTGGAAACTTCATAACCAAACGCCAGGCTTATCAAGAATTGCAAGCATGCTCTTGCCTGTCTCCTGTATTTATTAAAGTGCCCCTACCTCTGCCTCTTATTCTAATTTACATTTTTCTTGATCTTAACCTATTATATCTTTTCTTAATCTGTCCCTGTACATATTTCTTACAAGCAATTGTACTTCAAATCCTTTGTGGAAATGTGTATGTGCATAAGGGGAAGGAGTACTTGCAGTAGGGGTTTGGCATGAATACAAATTTCTGAGTCTTCAAATAATTGAGATTCTAATGGTGGACCTTTGGTTACCACAGCAGACAAGAAAATTTGGGGTGCAGTCTACTTGCCCAGTGGCCCTCAAACAATATAATTAGACATTCTCAACCTCATTTGAAGTTCAGACCTACCTCTTCTATGAAAACTCCAGCTGATAGAGTTACAACTGAGATTTAACCAAAGTCCTCAGCAACTCGTCTATTTCCAGCATGATATTCATTGAAGAAAAGCACACACAGTCAATTTTTCCAAAATTAAAGAAAGAACAAAAACCCCATCAGCCCATTTTAATTCTAAGGCAACCAAAAACCTCTGAATAACTATCTGTTTCCCAGGATAAACAAACAAAAGGACCAAAGGATTAAACACTGATCTATTCAAAGTTTGTGTGTCTGGTTTTTCCTTTTTAACAAAAAAAAAAAGAAAAAAGCAAGCAGCTGCTTCACCCTGTTGTCCATGATAAATGATGACACGTAAAAAGACAAATACATTTCAGGAATGGCAATCTGCTTCACAGTACAGATGGGCTTATAGACGACTCTTCCAATGTTTAATAATCTCCATAATTTATGTGTGAGCTAAGAAATGCAAAGATGCCTAGTGTGCCCCTTTGACTCAGTACAAATCACTTTTATTTACTTGGGCAATACTTCATGGTCCAGTTAACTTCTTAATTAAAGACAGCAGGATGCTCATGTTCCATGCAAGTGGCATGGAAAACACTGTTTTGTGTGCAGTGTGTTCAGCTGGGAGTTGAAGCTGAGGAGAAGACACCACGGCTTTCGGTTGGTTTCTAAACCAACCAGAGACACGGCTCCTCTCGTTGTAACTAAATTGTCAATGGAGCCTCTTCAGACAAAACTTGTGCTTGTCTTCCATCCTACATTACTTTATTTTGCCTCATGCCAAATCCAAAATTTCAACTTTCTTCCCCTTGTCTGCCTCTTCCCCAGTCATGTTCTGTTATGGTTAAAGGAAGAAAGACAAAAAAGAGGCGTGTTCTAGGAGACTCAGGGTGGAGAATGGCCCTGGTGGGCCAGAACCTCAGCCTCCAGAAGCTCTGAGACTGCTATCTCTTGCCATTGAGCTTGTATACTATGTCAAAACCCACAGGAGCCAGATGACTAGGAGAAATTGGTGTAAAAGAGAGAGACACAGGAAGTGAGGAGCAGTGAGTCATGAGTGACTACGAATCCTAAGAAGTCAACCTAATTTCTGGACTCCTGCATGATGAGATAGATACATTCTCAATACCATAAACCAGAGGTTGTGCACCCCCAAGGGATTTCAGGGGCCCATTATATAAACAAGCTAAACAGGTGGGGTATGAGACAGTGGTGACTGATGGATGCTGTGGCACAATGAAGAACAAATATGCATCTAAAGGAGGCACTGTCTACTTAGCTCCAGTCCTTATGAATATCAAACCACTCTGTCAGATTTTCTGGAGGTTTTTTGGTGAGAATCAAAAAATATAGATTTTTTAAAATGTCAAGTCTTCAGATATTTAAATATTAGAAACAAATTCACATTCAAAGGAAAACAATGTGTGAGGCACATAAACTGTATCTTTAGGCCGGATTCAGTTTGCAACTTCTGTCATAAAGCTTCATATCAATAGTTAACTTCATAGTGCATAAGGTGGGTCATTTAAATTACTTCGTTTAACCCTCACAGTAACTTGATAAAGTAGACAATATCATCTCAGTGATTAGGTCAGCCATCATTAAGCTTGGTCCTCCTGCATTATCCACTGTTGTTTCCAGTTTCCTTTTTTTAATGCGTGTGAATTCTCTCAGGAACTTAATATGCTTTGCAGTAAGTGAGAGGGAAATGGCCATGTATAACTCAACCTATCGTACTAAAGACAGTGTCATGAGAAAATTAATTACCACATACACTGTGTGTTGATGTGGAAGAAAATACTGCAATCCTGAATTTCAGTTCTGACTTTTGCTGGGCATAACTTGGGTAAGTTCAACCTCCTTTCTGGGCCTTAGGGCCCCATACATTAAATGAAGTCACTGGTCTAGTTGAATTCTTAGGGACTTTCAACTTCCAACATAGATATGGCTTGTTAATTCAGGCTGATAGAATAAGTCTCAATTCACATCATACTAAAATCAAAATGGAATTTTAAAACCCAGCTTTCCATAAAACAAAGAGATGATGGACATAAATGTGAAAATCCATGGTGAGAATGACCAGCTCAGAGTTTCAACAAGCATATAGCAGTTTCTCAACTTTCATAAACATTGACAAAATGGGATACCCTCAAAATCCATTTTATATGTGGAATTCAGGCTTTTCTAGGAACCAACACTCAGACTAGTGTTTATAAAGCACTGGCATATGTGTGAATTAATCTTTAAATATTTTATTATAGTTTGCTTTTTTTCTGTATCATAAAATGAGTGAAAACGTCATTCCTAGATCAAAGGGTATAAACATTTTAAGGTACTTAAGATACATCGAAAACTATTTTTTCAGAAAGACTGCCAGTAATCTATAGTGCCAGAGCCAGCAAAATTTTTTTTTTTTTTTTTTTTTTTTGTGGTACGCGGGCCTCTCATTGTTGGGGCCTCTCCCGTTGTGGAGCACAGGCTCCGGACGTGCAGGCTCAGCGGCCATGGCTCACGGGCCCAGCCGCTCTGCGGCATGTGGGATCTTCCCAGACTGGGGCACGAACCCGTGTCCCCTGCATTGGCAGGCGGACTCTCAACCACTGCGCCACCAGGGAAGCCCCCAGCAAAATTTTTAAGCAGAAGAATGAGAAAAAAAGTAAGTTGAACATTAGAAGAGTGTAACTCAGTGAAAGAAAAATTGAAAACTAAAAGCTATTGAATATGAAATGGGTTTCCTAAGAGATTTTCACTGAGTTTATGATTAAGTTTGTGAGTTTATTATTAAGAAGACATGCAAGAAGAGGATGCAAGACCATTTGGTTCAAAGGATGTTCAAACATCAGATGAGATTTGCACTACATGATGATGATGTAGATAGTGAAAAGTACTGTCCTTGAAATCAAATCATCATCTGCCATCATCAACATCATTGTCATCAAGACATGGGGGTGAGAGTGGGAATGACCATTTCTGGAACACTCATTTCGTGTCAAGTTCTGTATTAAGCACTTAAACACTACCTAACTTATTTACAACCACCTGTGATATAGATATTAATATCATCTCAGTTGCATAGGTAAGAAAACAAGATTTGCCAAGTTAAGAAATCATTCAAAGATCACTCATCAGTCAAACAGTAGCACTGGTTGCCACCCAAATCCAGTGATACTGAACATGAGCTTGACCATGGTGTTATACTGTCTCTTGGTATAGACAACTTCTAAGAACCCCATTTACATATGATTTCATTATTCTATAAACAGCTTTTTGGTAGGTAGAATATCTTAAAATATGTGAGTTTTTATAGACTAAAAAGTTTGAAAGACATTTAAATAACCTTAAATTTTATATAATAATTTTCTATTTTATTCTGTTAAAGTAAACTCAGTTTTATATCCCTCCTACGACTTTTCTTTCTACTGTCTTCTCTCCTAAACTTCTAAGTTCAATATAGCAATAGGCTAGAACCCGTATACCCACCCCATGTATAGCTTGAGAGAGGTATGGAGATAAAAGCACTGTGCAACTTCCCCATTTCTGTAGGCCTGGCACTAGTATGTGTTCAATAAATGCTCCTTTCCCTTCTCTTGTCACTTCACATTAAGTTATGCAAAAGCACCATCTAGTTCCAGCATCATGGGAAGCAAGGGAAGATGCCTCTCTGAAGAAGCAGGGATCTGCCACTTTTGTCCAAAATGATATTTTGGGATGAAAGGTCTCCTAGCACTCATGCATTCAATCTATCTACTAGTAGCTTCTGTCAAAAATCTGTAGTTGTATTTTGCAATTATAAAGATGCCTACCACACTGAAATGGGATTTAAATATACAGTTTTATGACATTAAATCCCTTAACTTTACAAATTTCTGTGCTAACGCATTCAAGTAGAATTACTAGGGACAGGGTGGTCTTTGGATGTAATGGTCGAATATTTAATTTAGTGTGTCCTTTTCAATCTATTTCCTGAGTGGCATGATACTTCACCACTTAGAAGCTATGCATCCATGTAGTTAAAGCTAGAGAATACCAGGGCTTTCATTCAATTCCCAGATGGGAGTTTTTATAGAGATGAACAATTTCTCATTAATTTATCTTCCTAAGAGATTGCTATCACACTAATCAATTTGTAGTGACTTTACCAAGTTTGCAACCTTCAATAATGAAATGGATATTGTATTGAACATGGTGTGGACTGCTTAAACAATCTCAGCTCCTCTCGGATCAATGAAACACAAAACCAAAATGAAGTCAAGTGTTGCTTCATTAGTTATCCTCACTTAGAAGAGCTGTGTAATCTTGTTCACTGGCCGCTGATCTCTTTTCAATGGGAAAAACAGAAGGAGACACCCCATGAAAGAGAAACAGCTGTGATCCATGGCAAAGTGATAGTGCAGATAATTCTACAGAGAAGAGTCTTCCAGAGATGGCATGTAAGCAATGGTCAGGTAATGTCAGAAAACAACAACAACAACAAAACAGTAAGATGAAGATGCCAGAGTAGAGAATGGAAAGCTACTACATGTGAGGTTCTCATAAGCATCATATGAGGCTATGATTCAAGAAGCATGGCAAATTCTACTGGTTACCTGCTCACCAATCATTCCCTCTACCATCTTTGCTCCCAGAACCCCAGTTTTGCTCAGCAGACAATAAGGAGAAGGAGAGACCTACAGACGAAATCCCTAGCTTCTAATCTTGTTCTTTCGCCTTAATGAGCAGTTTGGATTTTATTCTAGGTATAATGGGAAGTTAACAGAGAATCCTTTGCAAAGGTGTGGAGAGACCTGATATTTGAAAAGGCTACTTTGGCTACAATTTGGATGATGAGGCTAAGAGTGAAAGGCAGCAGAGATAGAAGAGGTTATAGCAATGGCGCAGGTGAGAGAGGATGGTGGCTTGAACTGGGGGGGTGACATGTGATGGAGAAGAGTGGATGGATATGGGCACATGTTTCAGGTAGAGGCCACAAGACTTTCTGGTGGATTTTAACATATATGCATATCTGCATGTCTTTTCTTCATTTAGAACACATTTATTTTGTTTTCAGAAACATATAAGGCTAAAAGCTTTACGCATTTGCCATTTATTTTTGAAAGGAAAAATACTTTCTGAAGAACAATGAAAAAATATGGATTTAACTCACTGCTTTTTCGATATTAAAGTTAGTTTTTCATGATCATCATTACTTTTTAAGCTTCCAATCAAGTGTATCTTTGACTTGGGATCAGATGACCACTGATTTTCAGATAGGCTGGCTGACATATTTTCTAAGAGTCCCATTCCTGCATATGGGCCTAAGAGATATACCAGGTACCCATTTTCAAGTCTTCTAAGACACGTGTCTCAATTCCTTTATATGACTATGATTCTCCACCAAGGAAACGTATTTCGGGATATTTTACTTAACACATATCAACTATTCTACCCATGATCTTAAAATCTGCTCTCTTGTACCATATGAAATCTAGCCTGAGCATTTACACATTTATGGAAATATCGCTAATATAGGTTAGAGGGGTTGGCAAACTACAGCCTGCAGCCTATTTTTCTGTGGCCCTTGAGATAAAAATGGGTTTTACATTTTTAAAGAATTATAAAAAAGAAGAAAAGCTGAAAATATTTACTCTCTGGCCCTTTACAGAAAAAGATCCAACACCATAAGAAAGAAATGACCAGCCCAAATTAGTGAGATAAACTAGTTTAATACTAGTTTATAATAATACTCTTGGTACTTTAAGCCAATATGCTACGGGTTCCCCATTAAATTTCATAATCACTGATTGGGTAGCTGAAATAATTTGCTCTTCTTGCTGATTTTAACATCATGTCTCCCTCCCTTTCACCAGGCACAGAAGAAAATAAACTTATTGGCAATTCAGTAGTTGCACTCAGTTTAATGCAATTCAGTAGTTTAGATAGCACTCAGATAAAATTACCCACTGCATCAAGTTGCTGAATTTCATTAATTGCATTAATCGATGAACACAATACAAATGATGCTTTGGGGAACTTCCATGTTATTCTTTGCTCACAGGTGGACGCGAACCAGTCCCAGGCAGAGCAAATACATTAATAATCCTTTTCAACCAGCATATTTCACCACCCCACCAAAAAGCAAAATTGAAAGCCAAAGAACAACCAACCCCCAAATATACTCAAAAACAAAAATTAATTTTGATAATATTGGTTAATAAAATCAAGGTGTCTAGGAATCACTTCCATCATGACTTTAAAAAAAAACAACAGAATGAGAGAAGGAGCTTTGGTAGGAGGCTGTGGTTAACAGAGAAGCTTTAGAATTGGATTTCCTGAGTTGAAATCCTTGCTCTACTGATTCATAAGAACATGGCTTTGGACAAACTACTTCTCTAAGCCTCAGTTCTTCAATGTGTAAAATGAAGGCAACAATAATCACCACCCCAGTGGACTAATCTATGAATTACATTAGATAATGATAATCCATCAAAGCAGCAAAGTGCATGGGACAGAGCACACACTCTACCGTGATCATTTAAATACCATTCTGAGCATAGTTGTAGTATATTAAATTGATTCTAATCAACCTTAGCTACATTGTCGAAATTCTTCATAAAAAATAAATTTCTAGCTCTTTAGGACTATTTCTAAAGATGCCTTTGAACTACTTGACAATTAAAAGCAATAACAAGACTTTCTTGGATTTGTATAGTACTGAAGGCATTTCCGCATTTATTTTCTTGTCTTCTTTGCAGCACAATGTAGAAAGTTTGTTAATAAAGGTTATCACCTTCTATTTGGCAGGGATGGAAAGAGGCTCAGAGAGGTCATCTCATTTGCTACAGTACCACAGTGGTGATTACACTCAAGATTTCATATTCCAAAGCATCTCACTTACCTGCATTGCCACCCCTGCCCCCAACCTTCTATACTCAGCCAACAGCAAGGTAATTTTCCCCAGATTTAGATTCCAGAGAAAGAACAATTCCTTCTTCTTGCAACAGAAACTTACTGGTCGGGACTGGATTTCTTTGGCGTAAAGAGGTTGCAAGAATTCGGAGTCTCCTTCTAGCTTTAGACCTTTTTCTGTGATTCTCAAGTTTCCCATTCCATCCTGAAAGAGAGGCGCAGAGATAACATGGAAAATTCGATTAGCCCAAATTTCAAAATACCTTAGGTTTTCAAAAATTGAAACAAAATTATTGCCTTTTTTTCTTTTTTGAGAAGGTAGAATGAGGGGGCTCCAAATGAAGACATGATATACTAGGAGGCATTTTTCAGTGTGATTATGAATATTACCCTCTTTGTTCACTTATTCTGAGAAAATTTATTCCAAGCAATCTTGGAAAACTGAGCAAATTCTACAAAGAAGCAAAATGTAAGTACTGCCCGCTAGTCATTCACTAGCACAGATGAAAGAAGCCCTTTTGACTAGGCAGTGGCGAGAGACTGGAGGCAGGAGATGGTGGGGAAAAGAGAAAAAGATGATTTCCCAGGTTAAAGTAAAAGATCCGATTTCTGAAACTATGCAGAAATGACAAACTGGCAGTCTGTTGGTCTAATTCAACCTTTGGACATGGTGTCTTTGGCTCACAAAATATTTAAGAAGTCAAATTATTTATTAATATTTTTATTAATATTTTATTATGCAAATATTAAAATACATACAAAAGGATATGAAAATAGAAAGGATAAATAGCAAACACCTATGTGGTTGCCCTTCATATTTAACAATTATCAATTTATGGCTACTCTTATTTACTATAGCTACTACACCCACCTCCTTTGGTTAAATATAACCATAATGCCATTACCACACCAAAAAAATAAATAAAATCGTTAATAAATATTATCAAATACCCAGTGTCAATGTTTGAATCTCAATATTTTTCTCTTTATATCTGTTTGTTTGAATCAAGTTCCCTATTGCAACTGGTTGATACGTAAAATACTAGGTCATCTCCTTAAATCTCCTCAGTCAATTTCTCTCTCACACATCCACACACATAAACATGCTTTATTTGATAAATAAAACATCATTTTTCCAATAGCACTTCCCACAGTTTAGATTTGCTGAACATTCCCATAATTTCATGTCATGTGTTCTCTGTCCCCTGTATTTTGTGTAAGTCAACAGATCAAGAAGCTTGATAAGATTCAGGCTCAGTTTTCTAGAAAGAATACATCCTAGGATGGAATATATTAGTTTTCTATTGCTACCATCACAAATAACCACAAACTCAACAGCTTAAGACAGCACAAGTTTATTATCTGTATATTAGAAGTCAGACCCAGGGCTCAAACGGGGAAAATCAAGGTGCCAGCGGGGCTGCTACACTCCTTTTAGGAGGCTCTAAGGCAGAACCTATTTCTTGACACTTTCTGGCTTCTAGAGGCTGCCCACATTCCTGGGCTTGTGGCGCCTTCCATATTCAAGGCAAAAATGGTCGGTTGAATCTTTCTCACATCCAGTCACTCTGACAATGAATCATCTGCCTCCCTCTTTCACTTTTAAGGACCCTTAAATTTCACTGGGAACACCAGGATAATCTCTCTATTTTAAGATCACCTGATAAGCAACCATTATTCCATCATAACCTTAATTTCCCTTTGCCATGTAATGTAACATATTCATGGGTTCTGAGATGAGGACATTGATGTTTTTGGAGTGGGGGGCATTTTTCTGCCTACCACATGCTAGATCAGGACACACTGAACATCTTTTGCTGTGATGTCATCAGCCACTGGTGATCTCTGCCTAGAGGATCCGTTATTTCACTAGAGATTTCAAACTTGTGATAAAATAATTATTTCCTCTTAATTTATTAGCTGGGATATTCTATCAGGAGAAATTGCATGTCATCAACTACATGTTTACCCTAAATTATAGTTTATATGGGAACTTGATAGATGCTTGATTTTTCCTCCTTTATTGATTAATAAAGGGTCTTTGGGTCTTTGTTGCTGTGAGCAGGATTTCTCTAGTTGCCTCGAGCGGGGGCTACTCTTTGTTGCGGTGCACGGGCTTCCATTGCGGTGGCTTCTCTTGTTGTGGAGCACGGGCTCTAGGCGCGCGGGCTTCGGTAGTTGTGGCTCGCGGGCTCTAGAGCGCAGGCTCAGTAGTTGTGGCGCTCGGGCTTAGTTGCTCCGTGGCATGTGGGATCTTCCCGGACCAGGGCTTGAACCCGAGTCCCCTGCGTTGGCAGGCGGATTCTTAACCACTGCGCCACCAGGGAAGCCCTTTTTTCGTTGTTGTTGTTGGGGGGATGGGAAAACGCTTTATCAGAGGGAGTAAAGTGCAGGCAGCAACTCGGGCACTTGGTCTGGACGCAGACCAAGTTGAAGACTTGGTCTTCAACACATTGAACTGGTTACCTAATATTCTCCAAAGATAACCCATGAGGTTTTTATTTTTAAAAATATCATTATGAACATTTTGATTTGTTCATTCCAGTGCAGTTTTTATTCCTACTGAAGTTCTAACTGTTCAATTCCTGCTCAGTGGGGGCCTCTTCAAGTCCTTTTATTATGACCCAGTAGTCTTTAATGGCCCTCTTGCTTCTGGCATGACAAGATGTTCCAGGGTTATCTTACATATGTCCTGCCCCAGGCCTGGAACTAGCCATTTCTTATAAGAACTTGGGTTCATTTTAGTGGGAAATGGTACTTAGAGACCACAAGCTGAGAGCTTTGGGTGCTCCTTGCTACTGGATTGGCCCTTGTTTATGTGAACAGAGCTAGAAAATAAATTGTATATATGTTTTAAATGGAATATACCATAAGTTCACATGAAATTTCAATTCAAACTCAGGCCTTGAAGGTTTTCATTTAGCCTCATGGATCTTACAATGTTATTACCTTACCTTTCTTCCATACCAAAAAATCCGTTTTTAATAACACCAATATGTGTTATTTGATTTACTCATTTGATTTAACCCACAAGACACAAAGAGCAGTGTCAGAAAAACCAATGCCACTACCGTACTAACAGTATGATTAAGAAAAACAATTTAAAATTTGCCTTTAAAAAAATCTTGAGTATGTACTATTAGGAAGGTATAGTCAAATGGCTGAGTTTTAAAGTCGTTTGAAATAATTCTGTTCTGAATGGCCATGCCACCAACCTCATGTCCAGTTAGGTTCAATTGTTTCATCTGCCCCCCACCCCCACTTCAGTGTTTCATGACTGCTTTTTTAAAGTCTTATGTTTTGTTATAAGTTTGCAAACTATTTAGATGGAACCAAAGTCAAATCTATAAAACAAGATATATTCAAAGAAGTCTAGCTTCTGTCCTTGTTTCCCCATGTTTTTTTTTTTAATTAATTAATTTATTTTTTGGGTCTTCGTTGCTGTGCGCGGGCTTTCTCTAGTTGTGGCGAGTGGGGGCCACTCTTCGTTGTGGTGTGTGGGCTTACTCATCACAGTGGCTTCTCCTGTTGCAGAGCACGGGCTCTAGGCACATGGGCTTCAGCATGCGGGCTCAGTAGTTGTGGCTTGTGGGCTCTAGAGCGCAGGCTCAGTAGTTGTGGCACCCGGGCTTAGTTGCTCTGTGGCATGTGGGAACTTCCTCGACCAGGGCTCAAACCTGGGTCCCCTGCATTGGCAGGTGGATTCTAAACCACTGCGCCACCAGGGAAGTCCCATCCCCTTGTTTTTTCTTCTCCAAATAAGGGTGTGTGTGTGTGTGTGTGTGCGCGCGCGCATGCATATCTGTATCAGTCAGGGTTCTCCAGAGAAACAGAGCTAGTAATATGTCTGTGTAAGTATGTATGTATGTCAGTACACACACAATGCATGCACACACATTTATTCATTCATTTTACGGAATTGGCTTAGGAAATTAGGGAGGCTGACAAATCCCCAGATCTGCAGTCAGCAAGCTGGGGACTCAGTTTAATTAAATGAATCATATATTATATATATGTGTGTATATATATATATATATATATATGATTTAAAATATATAAAGCAACATAAAATATAATAAATATATTAAATACATTTAAAAATGTATTCCTACATTTTCCCCAAAACATTTGAAACTGAAAAGATCTGAATGAAAAATCCAGGCTTTCAGCATCTCATGACAACTGAAAGCCACGGCCAGTCTGAGCCTGCCTTCTCACATGGCCGCCATTGGCTGGAGGTAAGTAGCAGCCTGAACCATATGCTCTCCAGCTCACCACAGTTTTCATCCAGCCTATTTCACTAAGCTACATTTTCTCAGACTCCTGAAGCTTCTCACTTGAGTCTGTCATGTCTTCTCTCCAGCACTGCCATGTGCTCTGTACCTCAATACGTTCAGTATAGACACAACATGGCCGGGGCCGGGGAAGGGCTTTGTATGACCAAGTGGAGAATGGGCATTTTCCTCCATTTTTCCTTTATAACAGCACTTCAGCCTATGGATGAGAACAGAACTTTCCAGTCAATATTGTTCTTTCATGGATAGCAGGCCATCTATATATTTCTATTTTTGTTACTTGTAGGGACATTTCTGCCAAGAGAGCCCTAAACTGGGCATTTAAACCTAGTGTGAGGGGCAGTATGCTGGAGGGCATGTCCATATCACACTAGCAGCAAGTAGCACCCACAACAATGGGAAAAATATCCACCCGGCACCCCCCCACACACAAAGGCTATATCAATTATTATGTTTTGGGTTATTCTTGATGATTTCCATTAGTTGGACCGGCAGATCTTTTCACAGAAATGTAACAGAGAAGAACAAACTTGACTCCATATTGAATCTATTCCTTTAGCTCTAACCCTTGTGCTCTGTCGCCTGTGCTTAGTCCTGCTGGCTCTGCACCTTTGTAAAAGAATGTTGCCTATAGCCTGAAATATATGGGATAGCCCATTCTCAAGGCTCTGATCTCTAAAGCTATAACACTTTTCCATTCATATAAAGATAAAAAGTTGCAGAACAGAAAATAACAATTGTCTTGATAGAGGTTTATAGGAACATTGTGACCAGACCCACATGGACAGCTGCAAGAACATAGGATTCCTGCATCAAAAAGTTTGCAACAAGCAGCCACACTCCCTTCTCTTTTAGCATAAAATAAGCTTGCATTTTGACTCAGGTAAGAGGGTTCTTTGGGATGCTAGTCCACCGTCTCCGACTGGCTTTCCAAATAAAGTCACTATTCCTTGCCCCAACAACTCCTCTGTCAATTTCTTGGCCTGTCGTGTGGTGGCAGTACAAGCTTGGACTCCGTAACAGAAACACATCCTACTTACATCTATAAGTAAACTAAACATGGTTTATTTTTTGTGATGTGTGTTTATCAAACAAACAAGAACTCCTAAATATTTTTAAATAAAAGATTATATTTGGGGTAATTAACAACCTGATTTCAAATAAATCTCCTTCCCCTCTTACAGTACACACATGAATCCTCTATTCTTAGTATTTAATGATGACTCACTATGTGCTGATTACGTACTATACTCTGTGCTTTTCATGCTTTAATCTCATTTTCTTTATTGTTACTGAAACTACCATGCTACTTCTTGAATTTAATCATAAGGAAATAATCATATAAACGTGGAAGTATCTGCCTATGGAGTTGTTCATCACCGTGTCATTTTATAAAATAAAAAAATATGAAAACTTAGAAACTAAAAGTTTCATGTAGAAAGGGTAAATATGCTATAATGGAATATGATATAGCTCTTGCAGAGGAACATTTAAGAACATAGGTGAATATTCATAATCCATTATTAAGTGAAAAAACAATTAACAAATGAATATATATTTATATTTCATGCCACTCTTACATAACTATATATATATATTCATATACATACTCACATACAATCATACATGCACTTAACAGGAAAAATTCTAGAGGAAATTTCCTAGGAGAAAAATTCTACAAAAACATAATCTTAAATGTTAAGGTTAACTATTTTTGCATGCCTAAAATATGAGTGCTTTTTATTTTCTTCTTTTTGCTTTATCTGTACTTTATAATTTTCTATAATCACCTTTTGTATTTTAAAAAGTTATAAAACATTTTCACTCATTTATTTTAAAAATCAACCTTTATCAAAAATCTAAACTGCGTCATATACTAAATGCTATACTTATATTATTTCATGTCATCTCCTCAATGATCCTATGAGATACTCATTATTTTCCTTATTTTACACATGAGAAAATTTACTGGTAAGTAACTCACTCACAATTACACAGCTAGTTAATGACAGAATCAGGAATTTAAACCCAACACTTCCTAATTCAGACTATATGCTCTTACTCATTATTCTAACCCAATCTAACATATGCAAAAATAATATATTTAAGCTATCTGCTGGATTTCGTAATGCCACTTTGATTTTCACTTATTTGGTCAGTGTGCTCAGTGATTACAGAGAGGGTGATCTCCAACCCCAAGACTAACGCCATCCATTCTTATGGTCAAACACCTTTGTTCCACCTTCCCAGAGTCTAAAGGCTTTTTATTACAACCCAACTGCCTGCCATGCCCAGGACCATGAGTAGAATGAATCACCTGCTATTTCTGGAAAGCCTACTGTGTGCGTTAAGTACGTGCTGTGAGCCATGGAGAGGGAGAAAGAGGGATGGTCCCTCCAGTCCATCCTCTGAGCTGTTTATAACACAGGTGGCAGATAGCCAAAGAATAGTCAAGGCGATACAAGCAGCAACATTTGAGAAATGCTCATCTAATCCAACAGTCAATTAACTCCTTTGTAATAGTAATTTAATCTTTGCTTCAATACCATTTTTTGTAAGAAACTCACTACCAATTTGCCAAATGCCTTTCATTTCTTCCATTTCTAGACTCTTCCCACTTTTGTACCTCATCACTTCCTTTTTTCACCTTCCATCCCAGCCCCTAGGTCTGCCCAAGGTATGTGGTGGGAAAGGTCTTTCAAACAGTGTCAATTATTATGATTAGCCTCTATTTCCAAAATATAATATAATGTAGACTATAATAGCCAACTAAATATGTTCTCACATTAGAATCTCTTTTATAGCTCTGGAACAATCACACTGGATTGTATTCACATTGAAACAGCTTGAGAACAGCCTTATTTAAAACCATTCCACCTTTAAGTGCATAAGAAGCTATGGGTATTATTAAGATAGGAGTTTTAGGTCAGTTTTGAAACGTCCCTTCCAGTAAGATGCAAAAGGGGCATTTAGAAGATTCACAGTCATTCCCAAGGTAATTAGAAAGAAACAGACCATTTTTTTTTCTCTTCAAATGGTAAAACTTTACTCTTCAAGGCAAGCATGAAGATTCTAGCAGCTGGCTAGCTGGCTTGAGTGAGCCAGCACTGTCCAGCCATTGGTCCCAAAGTCTACAAAGGACACTTGGGACAGAAGTGGGAAACCAGGGACCCACTGTCATCCCAGTGAGGGCAGGCTCTCTGCTGTCCTGTATAGTGCCTACCCCCAGCCCAGCACACAGGAGTTTTCACAAACATACAAGGAGCAAATCCCATTATTTTGCAAGGCCAAAGTTAGAGGGGTCCCCTGTAAGGTCTTCTGGGGGAGACAGGGCCTGGGGGCAGGGGCAGAGGTGGGTGGAATCTAGGCAGAATCTCCCTCTGGGCTGGTCCAAGGATGATGGCATTTGCTTTTTATTCTTTATCTGGGCCAGACTGTCTGGTTGGTTGTTTCAAATGGCCAGTTTTCTGCAAGATGAGTCTAGAGATTTCAGAGTGGCAGGACGATAGACTGAAATATTAATTTGTTTCTTTCTTCATATCTCTCAGGCCGGACCCCAGCCCCTTCCATCACCATTTCAAATAGGTTCTCGGGCTTTGTGGCTTAGAGATTTTGAGAGCAAAGAAGCAGAGGCAGCCTGAAAGCCATGAGGTTTCTTATCTTTTGTAAAAGGTAACTCTCATTAAATGGACTGTGCCAGGCATGTTGGGCAGGAAGGCAAGAAGAAGAGGAGATATATTTCAACTGGGGATGCACAAGAGATCTGTGGTTACCATGAGTTCTAGAGACAATTGCCCTGCCAGTGTCCCTAGGAGGGCTTAGGACCACAGAGGGGAATGGCTTCAGGGCTCCAGCCTCTCCAAATTTTTCCTTTTCCAGGAGTGGCAGAGAGATCCTTTTTCTAGACCTAAAGGGACCACAGTTCTCCCAGCCATTGCCAATGAAAGACAGTGACTACTGCTCCCAAGGGCCTTCCCATTAGTGCTGGGCAAAACACTGAGGTGTCTAAAAAATCCTGAGGGCTGTGGGATGCCCTGCTGGCCCTTGTGGGATAAGGGCTGAGAATGAGTATTATGGTCATTTAAAGAAAGTGTTATTTCTTCCTCCTCTCATTTTCCTGCTGCATCAGCATCGAAGAGGTTTTTAATTCCATCAGCATATTTTCAAGCTTGAAGTAATGCCAGGTTCTATTTTAGTAAGCAGGTCTCAACATGAGCTCTTGCTGGAGCAGTTTTAATGGAAGTCATCACTTGGTTTTGATCAGAGTGAAACAATTGTATCTATACACAGATTGCTTTAGCAGGCAAGCTTCAGAAGGGATGGGATTTTTGTTGGCTATACTCTCAGTTCCTACAACACTGCTTGGCTCATAGTACGTGCTCAGCAAATACTTGTGAAGTGTTAGAATGTCTTCATTCCAAATAAAGCTGCATTTTGAAAGGTGTACTGTGGGAATTACAAAGATGTTAAAACCTAGGTCTAGCCCTTGAGCATATTCCAAAATATTACGGCAAGTGTTCTCAACCAGGGTGATATAGTCCCCAACCGGTGAAAACTGGTGATTGGAGGAGGGTGAAAAAAAATCGTACTCTTTTTATGTATAAAGCACAAGTATGCTTATGTATAGAGTACATACACAGTACATATTTGTGGAATTAAAATTTCATGGCGGGGGGGGTGGAACAATTAGGGGAAAAATGTTCTAAAAATGCTCTCAGGGGAAGGGGCAGCAATAATGAAAAAAGAAACATTGAGAAATATTCCACCAGAATGTTATAGATTTTGAGACTGCTCCAACTTTTATATATTAAAGGTCTTTAATCTATAAATGGTCACCCCCGCCATTCCCATATTGAACCATCATCTCTGTAGCTCCTCAGCATGGTAGCAGCAACCTCCTTAACGTAATATTTAACACCTTCTTCATCTGGCACCTGCCACTTCTCCAGCCTCATTTCTTGTCAGTTTCCCTTCACTCTGTCACAAAGCAGGCTAGCAATTTCCCCAAATTCTTTCCCATTTTGAGTCTTCACAAATGTCCGTCCCTTGGCCAGCAATGCTCTTCCCAACTTTTCTGCCCCTTTCTCCAGTCCTTTGGTTCTGGTCAGATGTCTTTTATGGGTCTGGGGTGCTTATCTGAGGTGCCCTCCCACTTTACGAGCACCTCTGTCATAGCATTTATCACATGGCTATACAACAATCCATTGACATCTGTGTCCTTCCTCTCGACTTCAAATTCCTTGAGATGAGGGATAGTGTGTCACTCATTATTCAATCTTCCGGGCCAAGTACACTAACTATAACTAAGTGTCTGAGTGTAAGAGCAAAAAAGAAATAAGCTAGAGATTGTTCAGAAAGTGTACATTAATGCAAATTAAAAACAATAATAAAGCTACCATTTCCATAAGCACTAGGCAGAGCACTTGACTGACACATCCATTAATCCTCATGATAACTCTAGAGGGTAGGCACTGTTAGCCCCATTCCACAGTTGAGAAAATTGCTGTTCGGACACCCCGATGGTCTAACTGCAAAATTTAAGTCCTTCGCTACCACACTCCATGCTGCACAGTTAAGCTACAACTGTTTGCCCAGCCCTGTGTTAAATGTGAAGTGATGAGGAATGAAGATAGAATCCCTGCCTTCTAGGAGCTTCTCATCTAAAGGACAAAACATGAGTAACACACACAGTGGCAAGGATGTGGAGATACAGGAACTGTCATATACCACTACTGGGAACACAATGTGGTGCAGGCACTTTGAAAAAGGGTTTGACTGTTGAAAAGTTAAACACAGAGTTACCGTATGACTCAGAAACTCCACTCTTAGCTATCTGCTCAAGATAAATAAAAACCTATGCTCACACAAAGACTTGAACATAAGTGTCCATTATAGCAACATTCTTAATAGCCAAAAAGTAGAAACAACCCAGATGCCCACCAACTGATGAATATATAAAATATTCTATATCTGTGCAATGGAATACTATTTAGCAATAAAAAAGAAACAAAATGATCCATGCTACAACACAGATAAACCTCAAAAACATTATGCTAAGTGAACGAAGCCAGACACAAAAAAACACATATTGTATGAGTCTGCTTATATATAATGTCCAGCGAGGCAAATTTATAGAGGCAGAAAGTAGATTAGTGGTAGTCTTGGATTAGGAGTGAGGAGTGACTGTAAAAAGGTCTAAGGAATTTTACTGAGATGACAGACTGCTCTAAAGTTGGAATGTGGTGATAGTGGCCAAACCAGTAAATCTACCAAAAATCACTGAAATCACACTTAAAAGTGTGAATCTTAAAGTGTGTAAATTTAACCTTAACAAGTTTGTTTTTTTTAAAAAAAGAGTAATAGACATGCACTGATGTTCCCAGAAAACAGAAATCCAGTTCAGGAGACATGACATTATGTGCTTTGGAATTCCTGAAATCAGTAAAGACGATGGGTTCAGAGATGTGCGCTGGGGGAAGAGGTAGCAGGTTTGAGAGGGACCTGGTAAGAGACAACTCTATTATTTGTCCATCCCTGGTGTGGAGTGATAAGAGGAGGATGCTGGCAAGCGTTCTGTTCCCATCAAGGACCACGCCTGGGGAAGGAGGAGTAGTGTGAAGGAAGACAGAGCTGCGTTAGACCCAGGAAGTCTTTTGTGATCAAGTCAACTACATTGAGGGATAGTCTAGGAAGGTAGCTACTGATCTTCTTTTCCAGGGAGCATTAAAAATCGGGCCATCATCAGAGCTGGGTGACAGCACAACAGTAAGGACCAGATGAACCCTCAGTGTCTGGATCACAGCTTCTGATCCTTCGTGTCAGTTGCTGTATAATCTCAACTTTATTCATATGTTCATCCTTTTACCACTGATGTCAACTTATAGAGCTTTTCTTTCTTCTCCTTTTTACTTCCCAGTTACCACACAGCTAAAGCTCAAAGATTGGTTAGAATAGAGTGAGTGAGTGTGAGTGTGTGTGTGTGTGTGTGTGTGTGTGTGTGTGTATGTCTCTGGGTGTGAGAAACGGGGGGATATAAGATACATATATCTGTCAGATTGCTTTGCTGTCTCAGTGGGTCAGAATTGTGATTTCTCGCTTATGTTTTATAGCATCTCATAAAGTTGCTTTTAATGATTTATAGATCCAAGGCCATGGTATTTGAAGCATTCTATATTTCCTGGATGCCAGTAGTAATATATGGATGGGCATTCTTTGCTCTATAATTTTCCTGGGGATGAGTCAGTTGGCCAAAGAGGGGGAATTCCTCCCCCACACATACACACAGGGAATAAGCCTAATTCTCTTTATTTCTAAATGATTTTATTCCTACTTGTCCTTCAGGGCATACCTCTCAGTTTCTTTGAGAAGTCTTCCTTGATATTCCTCAATCCTTTAGAAATTACCTTTCCTCAGCAACTGGAACACACAGATACATACACACAGCATTATGGTATACTGGCTAACAATGTGAATTCTAGGATCAGATTGCATACTTAGAATTCTGGCTTGACCACTTAATTTGCTGGTCCCCTTTCTCAGTCTCAGTCTCCTTATATGAACACTTAGAAGACAATTGTATCTTCTAAATAGAGGATTAAATCAGACAATTCCTGTGTATCCACCAAAAGAGGTTAGGTTATACCACGGTAACAACAACAAAATCCCAGTGGCTTCAAATTATAAAGATTTCTTTCTCATCTAAGCTACATGTGCACAGAGGTTTAATGGTGAAGTCAGTGAGGGACAGAGGCTGACAGAGCAGCCACTGCTTTGAACACTCTACTGCTATGTCTGTGGGCACATGTATGACTATATTTCCCAACATACTTAGGAGGGGTTTGGCCATGAGATATGCTGTAGCTTGTGAAATGTGGGCATAAGTCAATTCAGAGCAGATGCTGTGATAGCCATGGCATGCTCCACCATGCTCTCTTATTACTTTTTCTCTCTGTCTCTCTAGATTGCAAGCTTCTAGCAGCAAGAATACTACCTTAGCTGTCTTATGATCCCAATTACCTGTCATAATCCCTGACACAGAGTAGGTAGACAGTAAATTTTGACTGACTAGATAAAAACTCTTCTGTCAGCTGTCAAGAACTGCAAGTAAGATTACAAATGAAGTCAAGTCTGGCTGAAAAGTCAATAAGCCCTGGGTAGCACTCACCCAGATTAGTACTGTGCTTGCTGGCCATCCAGGAAAACAGCGAGATCAACATGGGGATTGCTGTGTACCTGGAGACATGGGTTAAAGATTATCCTTAAAGAATGTTTGCAAGGAAATGTAAGCACATTCCATGGAATTGTGAGAAGAGCACAGCACTTGGGCTTAGCCTTCACCGTTC
This sequence comes from Physeter macrocephalus, assembly GCF_002837175.3. Taxonomy (NCBI): domain Eukaryota; kingdom Metazoa; phylum Chordata; class Mammalia; order Artiodactyla; family Physeteridae; genus Physeter; species Physeter macrocephalus. Next base: position 150,571,260 of record NC_041221.1, on the reverse strand, counting down.
CACTAGTCCTCAGTGCAGACTTGGATAAGCCTAGCTGTTCTGCATCTGTTTCCTCCCACTTCATGATGGGTAGATGGACAGTATGGTCATTAAGGTCTTGTCCACTTTAAAAAGTCTTATTCTATGATGCACAGGAAGGGGATGCTCTCTGGACAACAAATCACAGCTGTCACTGGGATCCAGTGCCCACAACCCAGAGAGGCTGCAATTAGCGTGTCTTGTGTGACTTGCGGTTTTGCCAAAGACATTCTTGCAAAAACTCTTACAAATCACTCCAAATGTACACCCAGATTCGGGGAGGATTTAGGCATAAAAACCAATGCCAGCACATTGTTCTGAAACAGAAACTGGTAAGGAACCTTTAAAAAGAGACATCGGCAGAGAATTTATCGATTGTCTGACGGGAAGAAAATGAGAGGTGGATAATAAAGTGCAAGTTGCTACATCCCCTGTCCCAGGTGAAAAATGTGAGCTTATGAATTCTGAGCTACTGTTGATAAAGGAGGGGACTCATTTATCTTAAGCAGACACATAAAGGAAAATAAGTGAAATATGATTAGACCTATGTCAAGCATTCAGATTAAATGCCTACTGCGGCAATCCCTGCTGCTCAGTGAGCACTCCCCGCCAGTAAAGCCTGATTAAGACACTGGCCTGAGCAATATTAAAAACACATGCTGTGAAAATCCCTTCCAAAATAGATCCTTTCACCAGGGTATACACCCTGAGGGACCTACCTGTACTGCCTTCCCTCTATTTTCATTAGGACAAGTTGTCAGTTGTACACGACAGTGTCTTATGAGACTTCAAGTTACAGCTTCAAAGGGTCAAGTGCCTTTCTGATACTTGTGAGAAAGCTTTCGAGGAATAAGTTCAGAAACAGGAAGGCTAATACGTGCTGTCCCGGCACTAGAGCTGTTACCTATCAATTTGGCCCTTCTGTTCAAGCACTGATGTCCGAATTAGCCTTCCAAAGGATGGCAGCGGATGTATTCCTAGTCTTCCAGATATGTGGCCAGTTTCCACAATTACCCTTTACTTTAAACTAAGGAGAAGCAGCAGTCATCCAGGGGTGGTGTCTGTGGCTACTTCCCTTGCGTGCACCCCTAAGGCCTAATATTCTTCCCAAGTTTCATGCACGTGTTCTCAAAACAGTGGAACAACTGAATACAACATAGGGAATCGCTGAACACTCACAGAATCCTGTCTGCTCAGTCAACAAAGGCTGCACTTTGTTTTTTACTCAGAGGATTACACAAGCCAGAGCTATGAAGTACTGTGAAGAGGAAAGAGGCAGCACAAGAGAGTAGAGGGTGAGGAGGGAGGGGAATGTAAATTTTCGATAGGAGGTCCAAGAAGATGTCTCTGAGAAGAAACCCAAGTGAAGTGAGGGAGCCAGCCATGGGAAGATCTGAGGATAAAGAGAATGAGACTGGCACATCTGAGGAACACCAAAAAAGCCACTATGACTATAGTGGAGTCATACTTACCTCTATATAAGATGGAGAAAAGTAGGAACTGAATCCAGACAGGTTGGAAGGGACCAGATCTTGGAAAAGATGCTACTAAGGAGTCTGGATATGTATTCTTTATCTGATCAGTGCCAAAGGATGTATTAAGGAAGGAATGTTGGGAACTTATATTTTATTTTATTTTTTTTTTTGTGGTATGCGGGCCTCCCCCCGCTGCGGCCTCTCCCGTTGCGGAGCACAGGCTCCGGACGCGCAGGCCCAGCAGCCATGGCCCACGGGCCCAGCCGCTCCGCGGCACGCGGGATCCTCCCAGACCGGGGCGCGAACCCGGTTCCCCTGCATCGGCAGGCGGACGCGCAACCACCGCGCCACCAGGGAAGCCTCGGGAACTTATATTTTAATTTAGATAAATTCCAACGAGACGTCTATGAAAGGACTAGACACAACTTTGATGAATTCGCTACCTCAAATTAATTTCAAATTTTTTCTTAAAAAAGAACTTGCTGATAATAGATTCTGTGATTTTATACAACTTAAATCTTTTTTTTTTTTTTGGAATGTACTCCCCAGTTTCTTTGCCTAGACAAATTCAGAGATCACAGTGATCAAGACCATGAGTTTTAGAATCAGAAAGATCCATTGTTGAGTTCAGGTCCCATCACTTATTAGTCAACAGACCTTCCCTGAACTTTTAACATCTGTATAATGAGTATCACGTTATCCCTCCTTAAGGACTATGTGTGTGTATTTGATATGCTTAAGCACAGAGCCTGGAACACTGTAAATACTCAACACCACCCTATACTGAACCATGCATCACCCAGTGCCTTGGCTCCCACATCCATCCCCTCCTTCCTTCCTTTTCCTGACTGCCTTCTCTGATTTCCTATGGCAGCCACACCCTTCAACACACAATTTCACTTACTTGATTTGATATGTTTGGAGAGGCTTGGGTAAGAGGAGGAGAAAGAGGGTCAATAATGGAGCTGCCAGTGTCTAGAGGATGGAGAATGAAGGAGATAAGGGGCAGTTATGAAGAAGCTAAAGGAGTTTGCCACTAAATTTGTCTCATACGGTTCCTAGTACAAAGTGAAGGATTAGAGCTCACCCAGCATCTTAAAGCCAGTAATCCAGGAGGAAAGGAAAGGAGGAAGGATGTTTTAGGGTTTGCCAAAACTGAGTCTGCCTTCCTCTCTGGTCAAATAGTACTTTAATAATTTCAACTGTAAAGAATTAAATCATCAAATATTAAGGGGCAGGTTAAAGGGATTTTATTTACCTGTTATTCCCTTTTAATTACCATGCCAGTATTACTCATATCCCCATCCATCCCTTAAGAAGGGTATCTTGAATAGTCTGAGCAGTTTCAGAGACACAGAATTAGGGTAATTCTCTGGGCAAGAAGAGCAGACAGCAGAACAGATTAAAAACCTATCGCAAACTCAATCACAGCCATTTTTTAAACCTTATTTGGGATAGTAGTTGTGATGGTTAATTTTATGTGTCACCTTGACTGGGCAACGGGGTGACCAGATATTTGGTCAAACACTATTCTGGGTGTGTCTGTGAGAGTGTTTCTGGATGACGTTAACATTTGAATAGGTAGACCTAGTAAAGCAGATTTCCCTCCCTAACGTGGGCAGCCCCCCTCCAATCAGTTGAAGGCCTGAATAGCACAAAAGAGCTGACCATTTCTCTAGTAAGTGGGAATTTTTCCACATTTAAACTGAAACATGGCTCTTCTTAGATGTGGAGCCTTCTGGCCTTCGGACTGGAAGCACATTATTGGTGCTCCTGTGTTTCCAGCTTGCCAACTGCAGCCCTTGAGACAGGTCAGCCTCCATAATCGATTATACGAGCCAATTCCTTATTATCAATCTCTTTATACATACCTATGTTCACACATCCTATTGGTCCTGTTTCTCAGGAGAATCCTGGCTAATACAATAATAGAGAAGTTTAATCCCAAATTCAGTTTATAGAAAGAGAAGCGTATCAAAAAAGCAAGTGAGCATGACTGTGAATTAAAAGAAACTTTCAAAAAGGATTCATCACATTACATAATCTCCACAGCCACCACACACGCCTTAAAGATGTGACCACACCACACTCTTGGAGAGAGGTAAGACTTTCTTAGCCCTTGCTTGGGAACAACAGTCACCATTGCATAGACTGTTAATCACTTCTGCTTCCCATGAGAGGGAAGCCCCATTACATAACAGTACTAAGAGTTACCAGGCACCCAGTTAGAACTTCACTTTGGTTCTCTCCCAGAGTTATGACGCCAGGTTTAAGATTATAATTTGATAGGGAAAGAATGAGCTATGTTACAACTACAAAGAGCTTATGGTAATCTTGACCTTGATGGGTTTCTGGGATATCATAGGTACTGGGAAATTAACCCCTTAATATAATGTAACCTTGTGGGGAATAGTTCAGTAAGAGTTTATAATTACTGCAGCCAACTAGAAGTAGGGTGCTTCTGCACGTTGTTTTTGTTCTATGGGCTTATAAAAGGATCTTGAAAGATTTGCCTTTATTTTATTCATGGCTCTCTCTAAGACCTTTGGGTATAAGGAAGACATAGAGAAAAAGATTCACTCTTTCCTGTATTCTCTACAGCCCAAGTATGTCAGAGAGGTTAACAAGCAAGAGAGCTCCTTATACTCAAAACATGGCAGAACAAAAGAGATGTATAAAATACAAATAGAAAGAGCACAGTATCTCTCAGGCCATGCTCAACAGGTATAGCAGAGGAGACATCAAGTTAACTAGAAAACATTCATCTAAAGAGCTCTTGTTCCTCAGGAACAACAGATATATGCATCACGGTAACACTTACTGCACTTGTAAAACTCTGTATTAGGAACACATTTTTTTCCTAAAGGTTACGTGACAGATACTCCTCATTCACTTTCCTCACACTTTCAATTCTGGATCAAATCCTATTATTCACGAGATATGAATTGGCCAGTGGGAACACTTCCAGCAACAATATTTCAGAATTAAAATCTAATTTAACCAAGATGACCCCTGGCAATTTCCAAACTCAGGTAAAAGGAACCCCTTCAACATAAACTAACTTGTGTTATTCATTCCATCTCGAGTGTGCCAGGAAAATTCTCCCACCATTTTTTATCATCTAAATCACCTTTTTTTAAATCATATAATACCTTATAATGGGCAAGCTTAAAAAAAAAAAAAGAGTATACTGTGCCACCATAACTAATATATGTCTGAGAATGAGATCTAGTCCAGGAACATACAAAAGCCATTTCAGAGTGGTTGAATAAGAGGGAGTGTGAATAGCTTGAAAAAATACACAGCCTAACAAGTAATCATGCAGTGAAGATGTTAGGTTAGGGAGTAACAATACTTTCTTTCTTAACTTCAGATTTTATTTATTTATTTATTTATTTTTTAACATCTTTATTGGAGTATAATTGCTTTGCAATGGTGTGTTAGTCTCTGCTGCATAAAAAAGTGAATCAGCTATACATATACATACATCACCATATCTCCTCCCTCCTGTGTCTCGCTCCCACCTTCCCACCCTCCCTATCCCACTCCTTTAGGTGGTCACAAAGCACCCAGCTGACCTCCCTGTGCTATGCGGCTGCTTCTCACTAGCTATCTATTTTACATTTCTCAAGATTGTTTTGGCTATTCGGGGTCTTTTGTGTTTCCTTACAAATTGTGAAATTTTTTGTTCTAGTTCTCTGAAAAATGCCATTGGTAGTTCAATAGGGATTGCATTGAATCTGTAGATTGCTTTGGGTAGTATAGTCATTTTCACAATGTTGATTCTTGCAATCCAAGAACATGGTATATCTCTCCATCTGTTTGTATCATCTTTAATTTCTTTCATCAGTGTCTTATA
>NC_041221.1:150526477-150565639 GCF_002837175.3 Physeter macrocephalus | reverse complement strand
GGCAACCTTGTCTTGTTCCTGATCTTAGAGGAAATGGTTTCATTTTTTCATCATTGAGAATGATGTTGGCTGTGGGTTTGTCATATATGGCCTTTATTATGTTGAGGTAAGTTTCCTCTATGCCTGCTCTTTGGAGGGTTATCATAAATGGGTGTTGAACTTTGTCAAATGCTTTTTCTGCAACTATTGAGATGATCATATGGTTTTTCTCCTTCAATTTGTTAATATGGTATATCACACTGATTGATTTGTGTATACTGAAGAATCCTTGCATTCCTGGGATAAACCCCACTAGATCATGGTGTATGATCCTTTTAATGTGTTGTTGGATTCCGTATGCTGGCATTTTGTTGAGGATTTTGCATCTGTGTTCATCAGTGATATTGGCCTGTAGTTTTCTTTTTTCGTGGTATCTTTGTCTGGTTTTGGTATCAGGGTGATGGTAGCCTTGTAGAATGAGTTTGGGAGTGTTCCTCCCTCTGCTAAATTTTGGAGGAGTGTGAGAAGGACAGTTGTTAGTTCTTCTCTAAATGTTTGATAGAACTCCCCTGTGAAGCCATCCGGTCCTGGGCTTTTGTTTGTTGGAAGATTTTAAATCACAGCTTCAATTTCAGTGCTCATGATTGATCTGTTTATATTTTCTATTTTTTCCTGGTTCAGTCTTGGAAGGTTGTGCTTTTCTAAGAATTTGTCCATTTCTGCAAGGTTGTCCACTTTATTGGCATATAGCTGCTTGTAGTAATCTCTCATGATCCTTTGTATTTCTGCAGTGTCAGTTGTTACTTCTCCTTTTTCTTTTCTAATTCTGTTGATTTGAGTCTTCCCCTTTTTTTCTTGGTAAGTCTGGCTAATAGTTTATTAATTTTGTTTATCTTCTTAAAGAACCACCTTTTCATTTTATTTATCTTTGCTATAGTTTCCTTCATTTCTTTTTCATTTATTTCTGATCTGATCTTTGTGATTTCTTTCCTTCTGCTAACTTTGGGGTTTTTTTGTTCTTCTTTCTCTAATTGCCTTTGGTGTAATGTTATGTTGTTTATTTGACATTTTTCTTGTTTCCTGAGGTAGGATTGTATTGCTATAAACTTCCCTCTTAGAACTGCTTTTGCTGCAGCATTGTGATCAGAAAAGATACTTGGTATGATTTCAATTTTCTTAAATTTACCAAGGCTTGATTTGTGACCCAAGATATGATCTATCCTGGAGAATTTTCCATGAGCCCTTGAGAAGAAAGTGTAATCTGCTGTTTTTGCATGGAATGCCCTAGAAATATCAATTAAGTCCATCGTCTGTAATGTGTCATTTAAAGCTTGTGTTTCCTTTTTTATTTTCATTATGGAAGATCTGGCCATTGGTGAAACTGGGGTGTTGAAGTCCCCTACTATCATTGTGTTACTGTCAATTTTCCCTTTTATGGCTGTTAGCATTTGCCTTATGTATTGAGGTGCCCCTACGTTGGGTGCATAAATATTTACAATTGTTATATCTTCTTCTTGGATTGATCCCTTGACTGTTATGTAATGTCCTTCCTTGTCTCTTGTCATATTCTTTATTTTAAAGTCTATTTTGTGTGATGTGACATTTGCTACTCCAGCTTTCTTTTGATTTCCATTTTCATGGAATATCTTTTTCCATCCCTCACTTTCAGTCTGTATGTGTCCCTAGGTCTGAAGTGGTCTGTTGTAGACAGCATATATACAGATCTTGTTTTTGTATCCATACAGCTAGTCCATGTCTTTTGGTGGGAGCATTTAATCCATCTACATTTAAGGTAATTATCAATATATATGTTCCTATTACCATTATTTTGTTTTGTGTTTATTATTGTAGGCCTTTTCCTTCTCTTGTGTTTGCCGCCTAGAGAAGGTCCTTTAGCATTTGTTGTAAAGCTGGTTTGGTGGTGCTGAATTCTCTTAGCTTTTGCTTGTCTATAAAGGTTTTAATTTCTCCATTGAATCTGAATGAGACCGTTGCTAGGTAGAGTAATCTTGGTTGTAGGTTTTTCCCTTTCATCACTTCAAATATGTCCTGCCACTCCCGTCTGGCTTGCAGAGTTTCTGCTGAAAGATCAGCTGTTAACCTTATGGAGATTCCTTTGTATGTTATTTGTTGTTTTTCCCTTGCTACTTTAAATTTTTTTTCTTTGTATCTGCCATTCCCTTTTATTTGCAGAGTTTCTGCTGAAAGATCAGCTGTTAACCTTGTGGGGATTCCCTTGTATCTTATTTGTTGCTTTTCCCTTGCTACTTCTAATATTTTTTCTTTGTACTTAATTTTTGATAGTTTGATTAATATGTGTCTCAGTGTGTTTCTCCTTGGATTTATCCTGTATGGGACTCTCTGTGCTTCCTGGACTTGATTGACTAGCTCCTTACCCATATTAGGGAACTTTTCAACTATAATCTCTTCAAATATTTTCTCAGTCCGTTTTTTTTCTATTATTCTTCTGGAACCCCTAGAATTCGAATGTTGGTGCATTTAATGTTTTCCCAGAGGTCTCTGAGATTGCCCTCAATTCCTTTCATTGTTTTTTTGTATGGGACTCTCTGTCCTTCCTGGACTTGATTGACTAGCTCCTTACCCATATTAGGGAACTTTTCAACTATAATCTCTTCAAATATTTTCTCAGTCCGTTTTTTTTCTATTATTCTTCTGGAACCCCTAGAATTCGAATGTTGGTGCATTTAATGTTTTCCCAGAGGTCTCTGAGATTGCCCTCAATTCCTTTCATTGTTTTTTCTTTATTGTGTTCAGCAGTAGTTATTTCCACTATTTTATCTTCCAGGTCATTTATCTGTTCGTCTGCCTCAGTTATTCTGCTATTGATTCCTTCTATAGAATTTTTAATTTCATATATTGTGTTGTTCATCATTGTTTGTTTGCTTTTTAGTTCTTCTAGGCCCTAGGTAAACGCTTCTTGTATTTTCTTCATTCTATTTCAAAAGGGACAGCTATTTCCTTCTTGCTTGTATCATTTTGTGTCTTAAAACTGGGCTTGACTTTCCACCTCCCTGCGCATGCGGATGCTCAGTTCCTGCATATACGTGCAGGCAGCTCCACCATCAGGTTAACTTCAGATTTTAAAATGTCTGTTTTTATGGAGCAGGGCAGTAACAACTTTAGTATCAAAAAGACTCATTCTCATATGCCAGTTCTACTCTTTATCACCTATGTGACCTAAGCAAATCGCTTAAAATTTTGCACCTCAGTTTGCTCTTGTATAAAAAAATCAAAAAGCTATCACGGTGGATGGTAATATTCAACAAATATTTAAGTCACCTGGCATAGAAAGTGGCAAGCTATAAGTGTTTTATCAATGTTACTTCCCCTCTTTTAGTTGAAAGCAGAAAGAGGTTTGGCCTTCACGTGCTCCATCTTTTTAGGAAAAAAAAAAAATCCTTCTTTATGGGTAGAGATTCTTGAGGCTGGGATTATTTCAGATTTTCTCCTTCTTTCATAATAATGTCATGGGCTATGGAATGAGTTCTTTAGTGGATTCAGACTAAAGCTCATGGACTTATTTCCATTAGGTCCAGACCTGACATGTGGGACTCCCCCGACTTGGTTTCTGTATGTTGGAAAAACCTGGTTTCTGGGATGTCAATTTCAGACTTGTGGAAGTATTCACAAAGTTTCTTTCTGTTGCCATAGATTTAAGCTTTCAAATCCTGCAAAATAACATCCTGGCAGAGACAGCCATTCTAACTGGCATCAGGTTACTCCCTCTCTTACCTGGATTTAGCTCCAAAGTCTGGGTTATAGTCCTCTAAGCTCTGTCTGACATGGGTAAAAATGTTAGTGGAGATGCCCCAAATCTGGTTCTCATCTCCTGGATGATGTCCACTTTGCAAACTTGAAATAGAGAAACACTATAATGAGTAACAGGGTTTTACTGAAATTCAATACCTAGAAATGTGCTTGCTGTATCCATTACTTTTTTTTTTTTAAGTAAGATCAAAACCAGACATTTAAACAACCTGGCTAGCGTGGCAGGTAGAGAAGAGCGCATCTCAGTTAAAATGGATGAAGTGGCCTTCAGCTCTTATTTTGAGGGTCACAACAACATACTTTACTTGCCAGACATCATGTCTGAAGTACTGGGCTTGACAGAGGCTACCGCTCTCAGGAGAGAGGTTAAGAAATACAGAAGAAAAGGAGAAGCTGAATTTCCCTCTGGGGTTGACTACACATAGAAATGAAGCTGCAAGATTCCTATACTTGCCCCTCCTTTCAGCTGTTGGTGGGCAAAGACAAAGGAAGAGAGGTAACATGAACCACCTTTGTAAGCATCAGGAGCCTGTAAGCATTTAAGATGGGCATACTGGGTCAACTGCAATTTGTATGAATTCTCTTTCCTCAACCTCAGGGTGATTCCTTTTCCCTCACAGTCAGACATCTAAGATTTGTTGCCTTCTAAAATGTCACCAGGATGATTCCTGTTAAATATCAAGCAGTATATAAGAAAAGGAAGAATTCTGTTGAAGGCTAGTCCAAGGGCTTGGAGGCAAAGTCAGAAGAACACAACTTCACAGCAGCCACACCGGCCTTCTTGCTTGTGCTCTGAACACATCAAACAGGTCCAACCTCAAGGCCTTCGTACTTGTTGTTCCCCCTGCCTGGAATGATCTCCCCCAAGCTCTTGACACAGCTGGCTTCTTCACTTAATTCAGGTCTTTCTCACACATGACATCCTTCATGAGGCCTTTCCTGACCATGCCATGCAACAGAGTACCCCTCGCTTCATCTATGCCCACGCACTGCTCAATATCTGACATTGCACTTTTATTTACTTGTGTATGACTGGTGCCCCAGCTAGACCGTAGCTCCATGGAGAGAGGGACAATGCTTTGTTTATTGTTGGAACAAGGCCTGACATATAATAGGAGGTCAGTCAATTTTCTTTTAAATAAATGCGTTATCTTTGACAAATCACTAAAACCAAGTCATTGTGCATGAGCTGATCACAAACCCTAGGACTCCTCTCCCTCACCTTGCCTTTAAAAATGCTTTGCTGAAACCCATCAGGGAGTTTGGGTTTTTTGAGCATTATCTGTCCTGGACTCCTTGTACTGTGCTTTACAATAAACGCTGCATTTTCTTTCACCACAACCCGGTGTCAGTAGATTGGCTTTACTGTGCACGGGCAAGCGGACCCAAGTTTTGCTTAGATAACATATCTACATATAAAACTAAAGAATTTTAGAGCAAAAGGAACATTAGAGATCACGTAAGCTAACTTAGCCATTTTAACAGAAAAAGAAATGGAGGCTAAGGCTCTGGTGTGACTTGCCCACAGTCACACAAGTAGTTAGTGGCAGGACTACAGCCATGATTTAGTCTCCTGAACCCTCACCCAGTGCTCTTTCCACTTTACCTTTTTGTTAGTACTAAACAATACCCAAATCAGTCAGACTTTCTGAAAGTTAGCACGGAACAGAACAATACAAAATGTCAAGCAATGAATTAAAACAGGGACCTTACCTCACTCCAGAGTTGTGTTTGCAGAATCCTAAAAATTTAGGTCATCAGAAAGAACGTCCCAGATATTTTAAAAATCTCAATATTCTTCCAATTATTTAGAATTTATTTTAGAGCCAGAAGGCCTAAGCAATCATTAACTACAATTCTCTAATATTACAGATGATGAAATACATCACAGAGAGGTTACTTTCCCAGTATCACACGGCTGGTCAAAATGAAGACCCAATGATTTAATAAAATAATTTTTATACTATTCTGTACAAGTGGTTGCAACTGTCTGAGAATATGTGTTCCAGGAATGCTTTGAAGAAACTCCTTATCATTCTAATCAAACCAAATGGACCTGCTAGCAGAAAACAGTACAGAGGAAGCCAAGGGCACCTAGCATCCAGAAAAAGCACTCTAGAGATGATGTCATTCTATAACAACTGAAAAACAATTCTATTTTTCATCCAACAAGTGAAATATACCTAGGTCAAATGCAGTTCTCCTAACCAGTGTTTAATATGGGGTTCAAAGCACTGTGGGGACTTGCCTATAGCCTGACCTAGAGTAGACAACCTAATAAATTCTTGTTGGGTGGACAGATGGATAAGTGAATGAACGGAGTAAATAAAAGGCCTATGGTAGGGCCAAGTGTATAGCTCTGATTCATGAAGCTGAGAGCTAAAACAAACACTGGACATGACAACAGACCAGCACCCAAAGACCCCAAGCTAGGCACCTTCAAGAGTGCCTCCAAACCAGGGGTTCAAGTTGAATCAATGGTTCAAATAAGGAAATAAGGTTTATAAATTAATAAAAATTTATATGGTGGGTGTGAAGTGGTTGGGGGGAAAAGGGAACAAATGAAAATCTTGCTGGGGTAATCTAACCATCCTTCTTAGGGAACGAATAGTCTGCAAAAGTCACACTTTGGACCAGGTTTTCTGAAATCACTTTAACTGGTCTCTAACTGGTCTCTGGCTATAGAGTTCTGGATAAATAAGCAATCCTGTCCCAACTTTTGTGCTATTTGAATATACCTGGTAACCATCAAACTAAGACTGAAGCAAAAAGCAGTTGTGGGGTAAACTACTGTGGATGGGCCAGAAGGTTCAGAGTAGGTCAACTAGATGGTGATGTCAGGAGTGGATACTTAGAATGACTGAGACAATCCTATAACGATCGGTTTCCATCAAATTCTAGAGGTCACTCACATCATACGTGGGTACAAATGTTAATAAAACTCCAGGCCCAAACTCCTGCCTCTTATGTCCATCTAACTGTCACTGAAGGTCTGTAAAACACTACTCAAGATACAAACACCTCCAGCCCAAGTTTTTAACAGAAATGCATTTATCCTTTTGCTCAGTGGCATCTGCATGAAGTCAACCCTTCCCCACCCATCCTCTTTTCCTGGGAAATGCTCCCCCTATTCACCTGCACATCCCTTCTGCTAGTTCAGCGGGCCCAAATGCCAGTACTCTTTCTGCCTTCTTGTCCCCATCCTATTTTACTCCTGTGAGCACTGAAGGAACAAGAGCAGGCTTCTATGACAAGGTCTTTTGCTTACTGTTTTATGGCCCTCAACCAATGGTTCTCAACCAGGGGTGATTTTGCTCCCTAAGTGGGCAGTTGGAAATGTCTGGAAACAGTTTTGATTGTCACAATTGGAGAGAGGGGGAGCTAACAGCACTTAGTGGGCAGAGGCCAGGGTTGCTGCTAAACATACTGTGATGCACAGGACAACCTCCTACAATAAAGAATTATTTGGTTCAAAGTGCTGAGGTTGAGAAACTCTGTCCTAGACCATTCAAACGTTGTAGGTCTCCATTTTCCAACTGACTAAAGGGATAAAACTACCTTCTCTGCCTAACTCACTATCTTGTAGGAAAGACAGACTGGTAACATGCATGTAAGTGTTTTGAAAAGTATTTTATAAATTTACTTTTCTTTTTATCTCTTAATACCTCTTCAAATTATACAAAGAGGATTAAAAGCACTTATAATCTCACTCATTTACAATATTATCTTTGTATTTGACTTTAGAGAGGATATTTATTCTAAAGAGAACACAGAGTTTCTTATTTATCAAAGTCTAGTGAGCAAGCATTACTGTCCCTGTTCTGAGATAAAATAATTGGCGGAAGGAACATCTGACACTTTCATCAAGAAAAAAACAATGAGAGGTATAGTTACTTTGTTCACTGATTCGACAATCATTATTTGATGTTAATATGTGTAAAACACAATGAAAAAATATTACCAATCCCTTACAATATACCAGACAATGAGCTAAATATTCAATATACACTGACTGCTTTTAACAACCCCTGAGGCAGGTCCCATTATTATCCACATACGTAGATGATAAAACTAAGTCTCAGAAACAAGTTATTTGCCCAAGGACAAATAACTAGTAAATGATGAAGTTAAAATTTGAAATCAAGTGTGTCGAAGTCTAATGGATGGACTCTTAAACACTATGCCATACTGTGCTTGGCACTGAATGCATGTTCTAGGAGTTGGGAGTGGAAAAACAAAAAGGCAAATCAGCCACAAAGGCTGCCCTCATTAGCTAGCTGTCTCCTAGAGGAGATGAGACCTGAACATGAAGGGAGACAGAAGTAAGTGTCAACGATGGACCAGTTTTAGAATCCAGAATGGGATTCTAAAATTTAGAGCATAAGGCATGTGTATTCAAAGTATTGAAATCAGAACTAGGGAGAAAATAAAGCAATGGAAAGGAGGTGCCCAGGCAAAGTGGGTTCCTCAAGTGGAGAACAATGCTTGACTATTTTGAGTACTTATAGAACTGCTCTCAACTCTGACAGGTCAGTCTATACTGATTAGAGCACTGTGATGATAAGACCAGAGCCTCTGGGTCACCTCATCCGTGGATAAGTTTCTTTGGCCACAATCCATGGCCATAGATTCAACCAAGTATGGCAAATGTGGTCGTGACTGATGCCACCCCTCCTCTGAAATGCAGAGCAAATGCCATAAATAGGCCATGGCACTGATTCCTGTGTTGTTGGGGAAAGCCTCGGAGTCCTTCTCAACCCTCTGCTCCAGGCCTTAATGGAGGTGATGGCATACAAAATGAAAATTATTTCATCTTTCTAGGTTTTTTCTACCTGTAGGTTATACCTCACCTACCAAATACATTTGTAGGTGGGATATAAACAGCATTAGGCAAAGCAGGGGGTCTGAACATCATGGAGGCCCTGAGACATGACAGTTAATATGAAGGTCAAAAGAGAGGTCCAAATCCTTTTAGCAGAAGGTGATTTTACATTAAATTTAACAAGAGAGTTTACTATAACTGAGGACTAGATTTTCCTCCAAGTTTCCTGGCAGCCACGGCAAAAAGGGAAATGCTATTAGGTATTATCACGGTCATCTTCTGAAAAAAGGGAAGGCTAGAATTAGTTACGAGACATCCTTTTTTCTTCCTTTGGTGAGGGGCACACAATCACACAAGAATGTTGCTGCATGATTCTTCATGTAAGGATAATTAACTAATGTAACATACAGGTCATGTGTTTTAGAAAAAATGATTTGTGTTGATGATAATAGAGATTAATGCAGGGTAGCTGCATTGTGACATGTGCTTTTGGCCCTGAGGAGGCCATGTATGAGAGTGTGTGTATGTCTCACTTCAAATTCATCCCCAACACTGGATAAAACAGCTCAAGACCTTGCTTTTGGAAGGTGGGCCTGTAGGGTCAGGAAACATTATTTAAAAAATATTATTCATAGACTTTCTAGCACAGCCTCTTGATACCTAGCACAGTGCTCTTTCAAATGGACAAGAGTGAAGTTAATTTCTAAAGTCAATGCATAAAGAGAAATTAAGTCCAAAAAGTAAAAATACCCTTGAAAAATCTCTTAAATTGCCCATAAAATATGGAATACACAGCATTTATATAGGACGCCATACATATCTGCATAAAATTTTATGATGCTTACAGTAATGTATATTATAAAGATTACATAAGAAAGTATTGAGAACATTTTTTTAGAATATTCTTTTAATTTATTTATTTAGGTATCATTGAGCACATTATTCTTAATTACAAGAGAGTCTGCATAGTGGAAGTGGCGTGATTTAAAAGTACATTTGAAATAATTTCTCTGTATAGACAGGTCTAAGTCATATATGTAATCTGGAATTTTTGAATAGCCACATTACGAATTGAAAAGAAACATGGGATATTAAATTTAAGAATATTTTATTTAATCGACTATATCTGAAATACTGTCATTGCATCATGTAACCTACTTTTTTTTTTTTTTTTGGTGCTAAGACTTCAAAATCTGGTGTATATTTTATGTTTACAGCACATCTTGACGTAGATAAGCTACGCTTCAAACCCTCCATAGCTTTACATGTGGCCCATGGTTATCATATTTACTGTATCACACAAGTGCAGATTTAAGCCTTTCCTACCTTTGGCATTTCTTTCAGAATTTTAATTTCTGAAAACTTCCAACAAGAACCCCAGTCACTGTGATCATTCGGGCTGCGGTGACCTGCACAATCTCTTTCACCTCACAGTACTGGAATCTAATACTTCCATCCCTTAGATTGGGTCTTGGCTCAGAGACTGATATTTCAGGCGGCACAGCAGCCATGATTTCCCCAATTCAGCATCTCATTAAAACCTCAATAGTCAGATGGCTAGGCATGGCAGTGGGAAAGGAGGAAGTTTCTACCTTCAGGGGCCTGGGACCAGATGACCTGCTCTGTGGGCTGTGTGGCTCCTGAGTCACCAGGCACAGTGGTCCCAGCAGGGGGTCCAAGCAGGTGGTACGTGGGATAAGTCGGGATTAAAGAGGCAAAAGGAAGCATAGGGCCTCTTCACAGACTTGCTAGTAGAGACCAAGGGGATTAGAGAAAGCTGCAATTGGATCCCCACCCTGGGTTCTGCACCCAGGTTTGCCACTTCCCCCCAGGTGCTTTTAGGAAATACACCTCTTTAGCAGTCTTTTTTAATAACTTGCCTTTGGAAGGGATCTGAACTTCACTGTAGAAACATTTCCATTCTTCTTCTCTAAATTCCCATGAGGGAAGGTACTATTATTATCTCCCTCTTTTGACAGATGTAGATAAGAAAACCCTAGGCTCATGTAGATCAAGAGACACATAATAGCAGAAGTTTCAAACTAGGTGACAGCAGATGTAGTTTTCTGGATGCAGGTAGTGTTTTAAATAAAACATAAAACAAAACAAAATCCAAGCCATTCAGATTGTGGGTTTCTCTTGAAAACTCATAAGATTTAGCAAAAAGGCTCAAATTCCTAAATGATTACAATTGGCTAAAGCTGAGTAGCCATTTTCCTTTTCACGTGGTCAGAGGCTCCAGGCTCAGATCATCACAATCCCCTGACCACTAAGAGTCTATCCCTGTCTCTCTTTATCTATTTGTTACTGGCCAGTCCTTATAGTTTTAAAAGACTGAGGCTTTAGCTTAATGCATCAGAATTTAAGAGTGTGTACATTTTTTTAAGTGGAGGAAACTTTAGGCTATAGGAATAAAGGCCTCACAGTGAAATTTCAAACACCAATATTCTAGGTGAGAGAAAAATACTTATTTTTGTTATGAATCTTCCCTTTACTTCAATACTATATCCATTATCCTAATCTTCTCCCCAGCATTATGGAATCCATTCTATTATGATGTATTCGATTTGTCAAATGACAAAACCAATGCTGAAAGAGGTTTAGAGGTATGTTCAAAACCAGGCTCATATAACACTATTAGTGGAAGGGCTGGAGTTAGCTCCTAAAGCTATCTTTCTATTACTTGATAGTATTCCTCTCAACCAATTCTCAGGGAATATTGTGACATTTTACATATATAGTGTTCTGTAGGTATGGTCTTTCAAAGCAATAAAATCTGAGTGTTAATACTTAAAGGGCCTCTTAAACCTTGAGCAAGTTCCTTAACCTTCTCAGATTTAGCTTTCGGAATTTCCTAAAAAGCACAACTGATTTTCAGTAGTGGAAATTGCGAGGAGAGTAAAGCACCCAGCATTATTCCTGGGAGAGAGTACAGTTTCAGAAAATGTTGATTTCGTTCTCTCTCCCCTCCAATCTAGTTAACTAAATAAGCTAGTAGAGAAGTTATGGTAATGATCCACCTACCTTACCTGGTAGAAGCCGTGCAGTTTGGGTAGAACTGATTCCTCTCTCGGTTCCAAGGGAAGATTCAGACTGACTCAAACTGGTCAGGGTCATCTGATTCCCCCTGCACGGTGATTGGCTCAAATTGCACTTGAGAAATAAGTTGGTCCAATCAGAGTGAAGCCCAGGGTTTTTAAGCAAAGTGTGGGAGGGGAGAGAAGCTCTTTTATGCTGTAAATGTGTGGTATGCAAATGTGATGCCTGGAGCAGCTGCTTCCATTTTGCTATCATGTGTGAAACCATTTGAGGAGACGCCAACTAATGAGAACCACAAAACAGGGAATCCCAGAAGAATGGAAACAAAATTTTCATCAAAGCCTTACTTTCTCTGGATTTTTCTATTACCTATCAGTCAAGTACGTTTCCTCTAATTCCGGCAGAGTGTTGGGTACAGTTGAAAGCGCTCTTATGGTGCTTCCCTACTGACTGCCAAGAGTATTTGTGTCAGCAACTTGTCTTGCTGTTGCTTCAGCCATCCCAGTGGGGGTAGAGAAGAAGTATCAGGCAAGATAGCTGCAAGGCTGGCCCTTCCACCCACAGCGGCTTCTGCTAGGCCACTACACTCATAAAAACAGCAGCTGGTGGTGTCTGCTTTGGTTCAAAGTTATGGCAACTTCATATATTTGGGTCAGAGTAGGTTACTACTTCATGGAGAGCACTGGGAAAACCAAGAGACCAGATTCTGGCACTTAATATAATATCAGTCAGTGACCTACGAGTGGGTGGTTTGCATGAACTGTGCCTTCCACCTTCTCTAGAAGAACACAATTAGACAAAGGAAGAGGAGGAGTGAAGCCATGCCAAGACTTTTGGAAAAGCCAGGGCTGACTGTTTCTGAGTGCCTTTTCTGTCTTGTCTATTTTTACGCCATTGTGTTGGGGTGAAAAGGGATCTGTAGGGGTTCTTGGAGTTGTGAGCTTGAGTCAGATACTACAATGGATGTAAGCAAAAGGAGTGCATCCTCCTCAGGTCTTAGTGCTTTAAAGTCAAAGGCAGGGGTCCCCAAATCAAATGCCCAAAGAGGCTGGGTGGGTGAATTTAATGAATGAAATGGACCCACAGGTGGAGGCCTGGAGAGAGTGCAGACCCTGACAGGGACATAGCTGCTTAGCTCCATCATGCATTTTTTAAGAAGAATCTTTAAATTTGTTTTTTTAATGTAAAATTTTATTATTTAAATTTTTTTCTCTCTCTCCACACTGAGAAGATCGAATAAAACACTTGAGTTGGGGGGGGGGGTGGGATTTGACTCTCAGGCTAAAGATCATTGAGGAGCTGGCTGGATTACCAGAAAGGACTAACAGGTGGCAGCTCTTTGCTCCCAAGGATGGCAAGTGGAGAGCGACTGAGCAAGATGCGGAAGGTGGCTGGAAGGCTGCAGTTCCTGTGAATGGCTTGAACACAGATACCTCAGGGGACAGGTTTCCAATGGATGGCTACATAGATCCCTGTTAGGACTGAAGCTCACCTCAGTAGTCTTGGGAGCTTCCACAAAATTTCTGTGGCTGACAGTAGCAGTGAGGGAGCAGAGCTGCCTGCACAGCTACCTGATCTCATAAGGACCTTGCTGGAAGAGGGTTGACATCACTAGTGACCATCCTCAGGGCCTGTGGCTGAAGCCACCTCCTGGCTTGAGGAAGAGAGCCCACTCATATTCCTGATATACGTATGTTGCTCATCAATCTCAGTGAGGGTCCACTCAGAAATTAAAGAAAGATGTATAACAAAAATAAAGAAATCCGATATGCCATGGAGTAGTCACAGCTGTTACTATAGAAACAGTTATTTCCACTTGATGGTTGAGGTGAGGATTAAAATTGCTATTCAACACTCAAAGTTCATGAGCTAGTAAAGGGCAACATTTACACTTGAACCCTAGACTCCAGTCTCAAGTCTCCACTGATCCATGCTGCCTCTCCCAGTATTCCCTGTAGTTCCCCCTTTTTCCTATTCTTTATTATTTTGTACACTCTCTAGATGGTGGTGGCAGTTTGATCCAGAGATTCCAAGAGCATTTGATTAAAATACTATTTTTTCTCTACTATCTGTTAACTGTCTACAGAAATGATTATTCCAGAGAACAGTCTTTGAGAAATACTGCATTATGCAGCATTTGACATAGAAAATATGTGATTTAAAGGTAAATTTTCACTTCCCATTTTACCTCCATTACTATTAGTTCCATTCATTAAAAGAAAATTTAGATGAAGTGTCTATGGCTATATATTCACATTTTTTGGTTGCTCTTAAATATTTTTAAACTGCGCCCTATGAAATCCTGAGTCCAGGTATTATGTAATCAGAACCACTTTCCAAAAAAAGCTTTTTCAAATTGTGAAATACTATGTGCTCTAAAACGTGTAACCAAATTGCTGCATTGTTGCTTAATCTTTGGAGGTGACTGAGTGATGACACCAAAGTCCAATGCCACTGAAAGAAGAAATTTTTCCTTTTATTTCCTGAGAGAAGGGGGCCTGCCACACCATGCAGGGCAACATGGAGAAGCACCAGGTTTGATCAGAGAAAAAAGCAGGAGTGAGGGGGTAGCCTAGACCAGAGCCTTTATTGGGTTTTCCCCAGGAAAGGCAAGGTAAAGCAGAGTAAACAGTTTAGGATTGGCTATTTGCATAATTCCAGGGGGCTTTGTTATAGGGGTGGCCTCAGTTTGTCTGATACCTGACTCTGGGATGCTTTCAGGCAGGGGAAATACTGAACTGGTGTGTAAGAGTCAGATAAGCAGGTGGTAGGGACTATAGACTTGGGGTTGCATGTGAAAGTTGTGCTCCTAGGCAATTTGTTGTTATCATTATAAATTACAGTTGATCCTGGAACAACACGGGTTTGAACTGCAACTGCACCGGTCCACTTATATGTGGCTTTTTATTTTTTTTCAATAAATACATACTACAGTACTACATGAGTCACCATTGTTGAGTCTGCAGAGGCAGAACCATGGGTAGGGAGGGCCGACCAGAGTTATATGCAGATGTTCAACTGTACAGGGGTTGGTGCCCCTAACTTTGGTGTTGTTCAAGGGTCTGTAAATAGCCTTGGGAAGGACAGTCTCTTCCTGGGTCTGTAAGGCCCCCAAATGCCAGACCATCAAGAATAGAGAAAAAAAGAAACTATAGTTAATATCATTGGTTCTGTGATAAATGGATGCCAAACAGACAAACACAAAAATCGAAAAACACACATTTAGAAAATCACGGCCATCAGCCTGGAAGAGGAAGTTGTCAGTATCAAGGCAACAGTGAGAGATCCCTACAAAGTCCTCCTGAGATAAAGTCCCCATAACACAGGCCAAGTGCAGAGAACACTGGCACCAACAAAAATAGTACTGGTCAAGGAAGACTCTTCTCTCCTTTTCCCTCTTTTCCCTGGAATTACTGAAATGAGATTGTTTTTGTGACTTGATTTGTCCAGATGACTCATTATCTGAGAGTGACCAGAAAAGCCATGGGGCCTGCCCTACATTCATCCAAGGTCAGGGGAAACACTGGGTATACTGAGTGGGTTCTAATGGGTTATATTGCATTTGGGAGAATAACCTTGCTGTTTGATAGCATCTTATGAGTCTCACTTGCTTTGTTCAATGTACTGGCTCCACCATAGTATAACACAAAAATATATACATATTAAACAAATGCCATATTCCGTTGGTTCCATTCTACTCAATGGGGCTCAACAGTACTGAAGGTTCCTTAAAAGTAAAAACAGAATATAGAAAGAATTGAGTCCAACACACTCTCTCAAACTACTTTTCAGCTCATTTAGCACTGACAATTGTATGGGTTTCCTTTCTTTTTTTTTTTTTCTTCTTAAGTTCACTGAATTAACACTCAATGTCTAAAATTGCTGTTGCTTGCAGTTCAAGGATATTGGAAGTTCCAAAAAAACCTTCTTGTAGGCCCATAAAATATCTTTCTCTAAAAAAAAAGAAATCCCTGCTGAGATCACAGTACTAAGATCTATTTTGGGACAAAGCCGTTACTTAGATTGGTGACACCAACTGGCCTGGATGTATATTTTTAAAACAAAAGGATTTAGTTTACCTATCAGACAGTACTCAATTGGGATTCCCAGAGTCATCATTATATGAAGCTGCCAGGATGGGTTCCTCCCTAGGGTGACAATTTTCCCCTACAACAATCCTGCTGAAGAAGTTGGGGATTTCCTATTCACTGCGTTCCAATTCCCCCATGTACATTTAGCCACAGAAGCATTACACTATGCCCTATTTTCTTGAAGTCATTTTTCTTTTTTTATTTCCAGCTTAAGATATGGTTCTTTTATGCCCTGATCTCAAAATTAATTCCAACCGCCTCTCTTTAGAAGTTTTAAACTTTAACTCCCCTTATGGCCATGTTTGAGTATAATGATTACACCAGAATTTAGTTTTTCTGGATGTTAGGGGTAAGAAGTAATGATTACTGCATTGTTTATCTCTTCTAATCACTACCTTTCTCAGCTCTTCTATCACCTTTATTCTGCTTCCACTTTGGCTATGCACACCTAGTTCATATCTGGAATGCTTTCTTTTCACTATCGTATGGATTTTATGATTTTTTCAAAGATTAACTCAAAACCATTTTTACTGTGTTAAAATGCAAATCACAGAAATGTAACTGGAAGGTGCCAGCAGATAGGCAGACCTGCATATCCCTGCAAATCCTGTGCCGTCTTCCTGTACCCCAAGTTCAAGAACCAGCCACACAGGGGACTACTTGGAAGTGATCCAGTTCCTGGACTGGTTTGCTGATAAATCACATGGAGACCTGGGCTAGCCAAGCCTTCTCTGGCATTAGTGATGAGGAAGAGGCCACAGCTGATGGCTGCCTTCAGGCAGGGCAAATCACAACAAAGCAAATGGATTGCCTCTCTGCTTTCTCTTTCTCACTCTCACTCAGAACCCTGCAGATTTTCACCTTCAAGCCCCAGTGCATCCTACTCCAAGAAATGAGCTACCCCTTCTGCACATCTTTCTTTTCTCCTTCTTTCTGCCTTTTTCATGTTTGGCCACTTCCTCCACCAAGTGCTTCATTGCTCCTCTTTCTATGCCCCCAACCCAATCCTCTAGGATTCAAACAGGTCTCCTCATAACTGACATACTCAGTTGGGTGCCTGAAGCTGCCAAAGAAATATACACTCTTGCAGAGGCCTTCAGGAGTTGTTTGCAGCTCTGCTATTTTGGGGACTGTTTGCTTTGTTACAGCAGGACTTGCTAATAAACGTGTTGGCTTGGGGGAGGGACTGGAAGAAAATGAGAGTCATAGAGTATCTTGTCTCCTCCTATTTTTTGGATGGATTGAAGTCCTTTTGGAGAGATGGGCTAGAGGAATAAGGTGATAGAACTAGTCAGAACAGATTTCTAAATAAGATATGGGCTGCGCTGTGGCCCATAAGAAAAAAAAAGAAGGCACAGAGCAGCAAAGAGATTTTTTTTCCTCTTCCATGTGTATCCCAGATGTGCTCTGACCTCTTCCGATACCACCAGCCTTGGGAGAGCTCATACCCCACCACCATGCTGAAGACATGCCATGACACAGGAGGGACACCTCCGAATGGGGCTGTGAGCCAGGGAAGTCAGCTCAGTCAAGAACGAATACAGTCGGGGCAACAGTGGCTGCAGTTGAAAGGCTGATTTGTAGGGACAAGGGAGTTTGTGGATGGTTAACTGGTGGCGATAGTGTTTAGAGAGGCTAGCTTGCAGTAATTAAGGCATAGAGAAACTGTGCCCAATATATTACTGGTGTCAAAAGGAAGAAGGGGGCTTGCTGTATTCTCAGAGGCAGGTGGAACCTGGCACATTTTGCAAGTTAATGGTGTAGGAAAATCATAGCTAATAGCTATCATTTATTTAGCACTTACTGCATACCAATCACTACACTACAGTCTTTCTCTACATGCATTAGCTTGTTTCATCTTTATAACAACTCTCTAGTATCAGCACTATTATTATCAGTATTTTGTAGTTGGGGAAACTAAGACTTGGAGCAGTTTAGTAAAGTCCTGAGGTCAAATAGTTTGGAAGTACTGAAACCCTGAGACCCAGTGTGTGTATATCAAGTTAATGCTACCCTAACAGCACAGCAAAACTAGGCCAAATGGACTCTGGGCACACACTGAGCAACCCTCCTTCCTTATAT
The DNA here is from genome assembly GCF_002837175.3 of Physeter macrocephalus. Taxonomy (NCBI): domain Eukaryota; kingdom Metazoa; phylum Chordata; class Mammalia; order Artiodactyla; family Physeteridae; genus Physeter; species Physeter macrocephalus. The sequence continues at coordinate 150,547,837 of NC_041221.1, read as the reverse complement.
CCTGAGTTATGAGGTTCCCTTCCTACCCGTTACCCCAATTTTCCTTTTAAAAATCTCAGATTAGAGAGGGCACATCTCTAATTTGAAGCAGAAACTGGTTTCTGCTTCAATCAGGACCCAAGTTAAATGTTTCCTTTCAAACCCAGCTGGCTGCTCTTTCTGTGACCAGTTGGAGAAGCACCCGCCTCACCAGAGAGCTGCTGGCAGGGCTGGGGTGGCCCATGTTCAGGACTCCCTGGCTGGCTGCTGGCAAATGCTGTGTCAAAGAAATGACACACACTGCCACGGCAGCGCTGAGTCCATTCAAGATGCCTAGAGGAAAGGAGTGTCTGCAGCCAGGCCTCAGGTTTAGAGCCAGGATGAGCACAAAAGCACATAGGGCAGCCTCCAGAGTGTTTGAGGGAGATCCTGACACATGGTGCTTGCACGAGGCCGAAACATTTACAAGAAGAGTTATCTGGGACCACTGAATTCCACAGTGACTAGCACACAGTTTTTCCACCTTGAACTATGGACATTTGGGGCCTGACAGTTCTTGGTGGCAGGGGCTGTGCTGTGTCCTGTACTCTGTAGGGTGTCTGTCAGCATCCCTGGCCTCAACCCACTAAACAGCTACCACATACCGCTCCCCCATCCCTCCCCTAATTGACATGACCAAAAATATATTTGGACATTGCCAAATATCCCCTGGGGGACAAAATGACCCCCATGTGAGAACCAGTGCACTTTCTGATCTTGACAAAACCATGGTGTTATAGGGAGAACTGAGTTAGATTAGAAGTCAGGAGATGTGAGTTCCAGCCTCCATGTAGCTCTCGCTAGCTAAAAGACCTTGGGAAAGTCACTGTTGCTCTCTGGGCCTCAGTTTTCACATCTGAAAACTGAAGGAGCTGGGAAAAATCTGGGGTTGTTCCTAGAATGTGTGTGAAGTTTCTAATACAAAAAACAACAAAAAATATCTAGCCACAGTTGAAAACTGGTGTCCGACAGATTCAAACTCATCTAGTTTATTTATTAAACAGCTTATTTCTTAGCATATAGCACTCAAAGCGTTGTGGATATGACAGAAATGGTTCAAATGTGATATAGATTACTGTTTCTTACAAGATGGTCAGCAGACCGTCACCTGGAATGCTACTTAAAAATTCAGATTCCTGGGCTTCCCTGGTGGCGCAGTGGTTGAGAGTCCGCCTGCCGATGCAGGGGACGGGGGTTCGTGCCCCGGTCCGGGAGGATCCCACATGCTGCGGAGCGGCTGGGCCCGTGAGCCGTGGCCGCTGAGCCTGCACGTCCGGAGCCTGTGCTCCGCAATGGGAGAGGCCGCAGCAGTGAGAGGCCAGCGCACCGCAAAAAGAAAACAAAAAAAAAAACTCTTCCCCAGAGAATTCCCTCGCGGTCCAGTGGTTAGGACTCCACGCTTCTTCAGCTCAAGGCCAATTCTAATGAGTATCTGCAAGATAATGCCTGAAAATCTGTAATTTAATAAAGTCCCTGGGTAATTCTTGTGCATATTAAAGTTTGAGAAGCACCGATGTAGATGATACTCCCAAGGAATTTACCATTATTTGGACAGAAAAAAACTGTAAAAACCTAAAAAAAAAAAAAAAACTTTAAGTAAAGGTGCTAATAAGTGCTGCAAAGTTTCTGATAAGGGGAGGAAATAGCAGAAACAGTCACTCAAATCTTCAATGAGATCTTAGTTGGGTCTTCCTAGTTGGAATTATCCAATTTAGGCACTAAGTAAGTGAAGTTCATGATATTAGATGACTTTATTTGAATCCTACCATCCATTTTATTTTCTTTTTTTATTATAAGAACACTTATACACAGTGAAATGCAGAGATTATAAATTTGTAATTTAACACATTTTGACAAACATACAGACTCACGAAGCTACCATCTCAGTGAAAACTCTCACTCCCAAAGTCCCCAGGTTTAACTTTCCGTCAATTCCTACATCCTACAAACAATGTTCTGATTTCTATCACGTAGATTAGTTTTGCCTGTTTTTAAAATTCTTATAAATGGAATCATCCATTATATACTATTTTGTGTCTGGTTTCTTTCACTCAACTTAATATTTTTTTAGAGTCATCTGCATTGTTATGTTTGTTAGAAGTTCGGTATATATATTTTTTAATTACTGAGTATACAGATATACAACAATAAATCCATTCTTTTGTTGATGAATATTTGATTATTTCTGCTTTTCAGTTATTATGAAAAAGCTGCTATAAATATTATTTTAAAAGCACCTTGTGAACATGTATTTTAATTTCTCTTAGCTACTTAGAAGCAGAATTTCTGGGTATAGAGTATGTATATATTTAACTTTATAGGAAAATACAAAACAGTTCTGCTATGTGGTTGTGATATTTACATTCTCAGCACCATGTGATAGTTCTACTTACTGCATACCCTTAACAAATGGTGTAATCAATCTTCTAATTTTAGCCATCGAGGATGTGTGGAATACTATCTCATTGGTGTTCTAATTTGGATATCCCTAGTGACTAATGATGTTAAGGACCTTTCCATGTATTTATTGGCTATTCATAAGCTTTCTTTTGTGCAACATTTATTTAAGTCTTTTACCTATTTTTCATTGAGTTGTCTTTTATTGTTAACTGTAGCCATTCTTTATTTATTATTGATATAAACCCTTCCTAAAATAAATGTATTGAAAATATTTTATCTAAGTCTCATGCTTGCTCTTTCATTTTCTTAATGGTGTCTTCTGATAGGTGGAAGTTTTTATTTTGATGAAGTCCAATTAATCATTTACCCTTGTATGTTGGGTACTTTTTATGTCCTAAGAAATCTTTACCTATCCCAAACTCATGAAGATAATCTTGTATGTTTTCTTCTAGAAGTTTAACAGTTTTAGCTTTTAATTTTTAGTCTATGATCCATTTCAAATTAATTTTGTGTGTACTACAGGGTAGGAACTGAAGTTCCTTTTTTAAAAAAAAAAGTTTGTTTTTTCAGTACCATTTGTAGAAAAAACTTTCTTTTCTGCAATCAAATTGCCTTGACACCCTTGTCAAAAATCAATTGACTGTTTATGTGTTGACTATATACGACTGAGTCAATTTTTGGATTTTCTATTCTGTACTATCATTCAATTTGTCAATTGTTTTGCTAACATTATACTGTCTTGATTCTGTAGTTTTATTTTAAATTAGGTAATATGAGCTCTTCAACTTTTTTCTTTTTCAAGATTGTCTTGGCTATTCTTACTCCTATGCATTTTCATATAAATTCCAAAAATGTGTCAGTTTCTATAAACAAACACAAAAGAAGCCTCTGTCATTTTGATTGTGATTGCATTAAAACCACAGATCAACTTGAGGAGAAATGGAGAAATGGCATTACAATAATATTGAGTTTTCCAGTCCATGAATATGGTATATCTCATTTAATTATGTCTTTTAAAATCTCTCTCTTCTAAAGAATAGTCTCTCTTTCATCCCATGAAGGTCCTACTGTGTTTGTCTATCATACTGATACTCATACCTTAACAATGGGCAAGAAGTCACCCACTTAATATCACCCAATTAATTCCCTCTTTGAGGAATTTAAATTTGAAGAGCTGAGCTCTTCAGATTCAGTGTCCAGAAAATAAGGTTTAGGATTTTTTACTGAGCTCCGCAGAAATAATCTAGCTCCTGCATTTCTGTAGACTTAAGTTGTTAAGCTTTTCTTTTAATTTAGTAATTTACCCAATATCCTTCAAACATTTCCTTAAGTAAGGTAAACTGTTGCTTCTTACACTAGAGTAAAAAACTCTAATGCAACATTTAACATTGCTACAGATGAACACAATTTGAATCAAATTAATCCTTATTATGATTGTTTTGAGATTCTCTATGTTGGTTCATGTGCAAATGCTTTGATATGATACAAATTTGTACCTTCGCAAAAATGTCTTTTTGAGAAAATTCAGAGCAAAAGAAATGATAGAAAAAAAATCTCAAAACATCAGTCACTTTATGAGTTGTATGGTAATCATTCAGTTAATTAGAGACATAGCCTGTGGAATAAATCTTCTCTTTAAATATTCTTTTCAAATAATATCCCAGAAGTGAGCTGAGAAGTTCATGGTGAGCATACAAGTATTTTCGTATTTTCTTTCTTACAAGGTGCTCAAGAAATAAATGAATTTGAATTTGGAGACAGCTTGTTCACATCCAGCAAGAGGCTATTTCCCCATATACACCAATTTCTTTTCCACAGGCTCTCAGCTCCCTAGCCTGGCTTGGAAGTACTATATGTAATTTATAGGTAACTCCCTGGTAAAAGCTGATTACTTCAGAAAATATGACTCTCTTTATAACCAGCATACTTTCTGAATTTATTAAAACAATATGAACTTGGGAGACTCCAGAACTAGCGGCATTAGAGACCTCTGCTTGAACTGCCATGTCCGTACTTCTCTGAATTTGTTTTTCTACAGAGCTGGCACTCACAGCATCTCTACTTAAAGCAAGTGAGTCAAGTGCTCATTACTAGCAATAGCTAATAGACTCATTTCTGTTTTTACAGCTGCTTTCAGTCCCCACCAAAAGGATGTCTAGGTGTCACTCGATACCAACCCGTGAAAGGACTGAACCAATTAAGAAACCAGGCATAATTATGAATTATCCTGGGGTTATGGAGAGGACTAAATGGCATAATACACATAAGCTACTCTTTAGAAAATTACCTGCAAAATGGTAAATACATATTAGCTACTGCACGTTCTTTTTTTTACCGTAACTGGGTGATCACTACCCAGAATCATTAAGGAATAAGTCATTTCACATATATTGATTTTCCCAAGTATTCAAACTCACATCTTTAATTTCATCCTTTCATGTGAAAATCAATTCTTTAGTATCTGGAAATCTCACTAAAATATATTACCATACAGTTTTGGCTATCTCCTTAAATATGGTACACTAATTTAAGGGGATAAGTGCTTGATAACTTGGATTATCATCATAAGCAATTATAATTCAGGCTACAAAAGATGTCCTCAAAGCATATGTGGACTGTTTGTCTAACGACGTGGCTTGTAAAGCCATTTGGGTTGTGGATCCCTCTGAGAAGCGAATAAAAGCTATGAACCTTTACTCCAGAAAAATGCACATATGGACAAAAAATAAAAACGAAGAAACAAGCTCTGGTACACACAGTTTTAAGAAGATTCATGTGCTCTTATAGGTCACCATATGTCTAAGAGGACCCCCCAAAACACATGCCTCATACTAAGCAGTAATGATGGTGATGAGGAGGAAGGGGATAAACCTCTACAATATGCCAGCATTTTGCCCTATGCTAGGCAGTATGCCAAGCTTCATATGCATTACCATATTTAAAATTCCCAACAGCCTTAGGAAGTATATTCTATTTATGCCCATTTTTCAGATGAGGAAACTCAAGATCAGAAAAATGTGCAATATAATACAGCTAATGATTGAACAGAGGGAAGTTTTAAATTCCAGAGCCCAAAGTTTTAGCGCCTATGCTTTCTAGGCCCTCCCTTCTCTGCTGCCATTATTCCCAGGAGTGATTATTCCTACTTCTAACAGGAATTAAAATGTAACCATTCACTGAGCACCTATTTCATGTCTATCAATGATATAGGGTCTTTATATGTAAAATCTCAGTTAATCCTCTCAGTTACCATGCACAGTGTATAAATAGGTATTTTTAACCCTACCTTGATCATCACAAAAACTGAGACTTAGATGAAAACAACCTTCCTAACACCATAGAGAAAATAAGTAGCAGACTCTGGATTTGAGTCCAAATTTACTCCTAATAGGGAAGAACAAATCTGATTCCATATTAGATCTATTCCTTTTGCTTTAACCTTTGCACTTTGTTGCCTGTGCTTAGTCATGCTGGCTCTGCACCTTCTGTAAAAGAATGTTGCCTATAGCCCGAAATATACAGGAGAGCCTATTCTTGGGCTCTGACCTTTACCAGTCCATTCATATAGAGACAAAAAGTTGCAGAACAGAGAATAACACTTGTCTTGTTGGAGGTTTACAGGTACATCATGACCTAACCTATGTGGACAGCTGTAAGAATAAAGGATTCCTATGCCAAAAAGTCTGCAACAACCAACCACGCCCCTCCTTCACCTTGACTTAAAAAGTGCTTTGCTGAAACCCTTTGGAGATTTCGGGGTTTTGGGGGCAGAAGCCACCCATCTCCTTGCATGGCCCTGCAATAAACCTTTCTCTGCTCGAAACTCTGACGTTTCAGTTTGTTTGGCCTCATTGTGCGTTGCACATAGGAACTTGCATTCTGTAACACTACAGGCTATGTCTTTCTCTTTCCTCTTACTTCTAGGAGCCACTATTTTATATACATAGCCAACCAATTTAGCTATTGGTTTCCTAGGCCAAAGTTAATGAGAACTAAAGTTCTGGCTTCAGGAGACTGAAGAGGGCTTTCCTCTCCAGTCACGTACAGACCTTTAATGCATGGGGTCATGCCCACATCTTCAGGGGCTCACAGTTCTTTGTACTGAGCAGAGGCTTAGTCTTTGGGAAGATCTTTTTGCTCCCCCTACATAATTATTAAATATCATCTGTCTTTGGGCAACTGCCTGATTGGGCCCAGGAATCACAGGGAGAGACCTTCTACTGCTTCAAATTTCAACGGAGAGTTGCAGAGCATAACTAGGTACATTGCCATGTGCAATTTATGTTTATGGATTTGTATAAGTATACATGTTGATCCTCAATAGAGATTGTTTGCTTTATGAGTGCTTCATTTTTCCATACAAGGTGGTCTCTGAGAACATCGAGGTGTGACCACAGCATTCTGTTACCTCATGCTTGACTTATTTTGTACAGTGCAGAAAAATGTGATGACTTGGCTCTCATGAGATGAATCCTGAATAACTGACACTTTAAGGGGTTCTTCTATTTGGCTATCTGGAATACCCCCAAAGGCTATCACTTATCTCTTCTCCCTCTTGTTCACATTCTCTAAGGGATGGTTTATGGAAAAGTCAATGCATAAAATTAAAATTCATTTCAATAATAGCAATAATTATTAGTTTAAGTCAGGAGTCAGTAAACTAAGACCTAGGAACCAAATCCAGCATGCTGCCTGTTGTAAATAAAGTTTTACTGGAGTATAGCCATGCCCATTGGTATATATGTTATCTATGAGTGCTTTCACACTGTAGTAGCAGATTCGAGTAGTTACAAAAAAACAGAGACCACCTTGGTCTGCAGAACTTAAAACGTTTATTATCTGGCTCTAGGCAGAAAACGTGTGCCAACCCCCAACATGCTTCCCAGTGTCACTGTGCTAAGTGGTTTATATACACTAGGGCCCATTGTGACTTTCTGGCGTCCTAGACACTTTTGCCTTTGTTGCCCCTTTTTTCATAAAAAGCATTCAAAATTATATTTGATGACTGCATTGTTATGAACATAAACATATTACATATTAAAATATCTTCTTTGGCTTTAAATTTCATTTTTTCTTCTCATTTTAAAAGAAATTAAAATATTCTTATGGCGCTCCAAAAGTATCATGGGCACCACACCGACTGGAAAGAAATCAGCGCTGCCTACATCATAAGATTTATACTCCTCAGCAACCCCTCTTCCAAATAGGAGGAAACCAAATCTTAGAGCATCTGAAGTTCTTCGTGTAAGACCACACAGCTAGTGAGATCCCAGACGCAGGTCCTGCCTGGCCCAGGAAGGTTAACTCTTAATCAAACCCTTAATTTGCCATACATTTTCTCTGCCTTGCCTCGTCCTGAAGTGACTGTGGGAAGAGTTAGGTAAATGACTCCAGAACCATCAGAAATGAAAGAAAAGCTTTTCCATGAAAGCATTCAGGCTAACTGACTGCCTTATGGTCCTCATTATTCTTAAAGCTAGTAGGCAGTTTAATTAGTGTTTGTCAAGTGTTCTGAAAATAAGTAGTTGTGGACAAAGGTAAAATATATTTATTTCTTGGAATGCTTTCTCTCCCTAGAGTCTTTACCAAGAGTCTAGATGAAATGACTGACTTTGTCATTTAGTCCTCTCTTGTAGTTCCCCACCCAGTTAAGGAAACACTGAATTTTTTTAGTTGTATCTGTTCACTAAAATATATGACTTAGCATTTTCACTCTCAGAAAATATTGAAAAATAATTTAAGCTGCCTTCCTGTGTTATCTACAACTTGTGTAGGACATTGCTGGCTGCAGAAAAAGCTCGGGAGGCTGCACAGAAATGAGAGATTGGAAAGACATTGTCCCAAAGTGAAAGGAGTAAGTATATTACTTTCTTTTTCTTTATAAACACAGACAAACTAAGAGCTTCTGAAACAAAAAGAAAATGTCACTTAGCATGGAAGCCTGAGCATCTGGAGGGGCAAGTACAAGGGACCGACCACCTGCTGTAGAACGTGCTAGGGCTCAGCCAGTCTCGTCACTGCAAACAGTAACCAGTAACTGAGTGCCATCATCTCAAGGATCCCAGGACTGTCCTCTCTCCAAAATCCCTCTCCATCCAACTTCTCTGAATTGTTTGTTTCTGGATCAAGGCTTTGAACTGATTATATTGGTGCCAGCTTGAGGGTAAGGTTGTGAGAGTATGGGGCAGGTCACAGTTAACTTTTGATGTGGGTTATAGAGAGAAAGAAGAGGGAGAAGTCTTAGAGATATGGGCCAAATGGGAAAGCTGAAGAGATGCTCGTGGAGGTCTCTGGGGGAAAACAGCTTGAATACTTCATGACTCAGGGAATAAGAGTTACAGAAGGAAAGATGGCAACGTAGTGTATGTTTGTATTTAAGGAAATGTCTAGACATAAATTTTCCCAATTTCACAATGTTCCTATGAAAGTTACCACAACTAATTGTAGCAAGTTGCCTCCCAATATTTTCCTAAGTTGACATGCTGCATCAATTCCTTCCACTAGGATACCGAAGTATCCTTTACTGTCTCTATCCTTAAAATATGTTAGGTAGACCAGCAGTATCAGTATCACCCGGCTCCACCCCAGACCTACTGAATTAGCATCTGCATTTTCACTGGCTCTCCAGTGACTGACATACACATTACATTTTGGGAAGCACTGTCTAAGAACACACTTGAAGCACTGACCTGTTAAAAGGTAGGTGGGTGATTTCCTAGAGAGGATCCTACAGGTAGTAACCCTGACCCCTTCTGATAAACATATCGCTTCCTGGTCACAGCACTGTGGGTGAACACCCAGTAACATCCAATTTATTCTCAAGTTGCAGCTAAGATACTGGAGACTCTGCTTTAAATACAGCTCAACAATGTAAAATGTGCAGAATGACCTTATCTCACATAGCATTTCAGTTCAACTGCAGAAAAATGCTATAATTAATGTTAGAGCCAGGGAATTGTTGGAACTTTGGCTTAAAAAAAATCAATAGCAATACAAAAGACTTTCAATTATTTGGGGGCCAAAACACCTCTGCTACACTCTACCTACTCCTAAATGTCATTACATTATTTGACAACTATAACATGGAACATTCATGAACTGTGATGTGTTGTACAAGCCATATTTGCTCAGTGGGAAAAGATAGCTGGGGGAGGAATTAAAGCATTATTTCCAGTTTGCTTCTAAAAAAAGGGATCTGGTTAATCAAGTACTCTTTCTTGCCACTGCTTTGATTTCTACAAGAGTATTTAAGAATGCAACCAAGAAAAAATTCCCTATATTTCTGTATATGTCTATTCTCAAAACGCTTTTGTGTATAAAATGGTGGTTGGGAACACAGATTCAAATCTGGTTCTTCCACTTACCAGTGGTATGATCTGGGGGAAAACTATACAAATTGTCTTAGTCTTAGTTTCCTTATCTGTAAAATGAGTATCATAGTAGTAGCTATTTCGTACATCTGTTGTGAATTTTAAATAAGACAGTACATATAAAGTGTTTAGCACAGTACCTAGCACATAATAAGGGTAGCTAAAATTTACCTACCATCATCATCATCATCTGCTAAGCAGTTTTTATTACACCCATTTTGGGTGGAGGAAGTGAAACACAGACAAGGTGACTGACTCATGTAAGGTTATGTGCTTTTGGGATGTGGAAAACAAAGATCTCATTTCTTCCTTGTTGTTTCCTCTACTAAACACTGCACTGACCTCAATGCAAACCACACCATCTCCATGTAAATTCATCCAAAGAAATATACAGTTCAGGTGAAAAATTATACCTCAAAGCCTAATGGTCATTGACCCTTATTACAAATTGGTCATTTGCTAGAGAACCAAGAACTGTATATTGGCCCCTCAAGAGAACTTCTTTGGGAAAAGTTAACACCTTTTCTTTGCTGCTGTTAATCATGTTTTACTCTGATGATTCCCAGGGATGGTCACATTTTTCCAAAGTGCGAATCTTTCCAAGTATACGGAAGCATTTGAAAGAAGAGAGAATGGGCTTACTTCAAGGCTAATTTTTCTCAAAAATAATAAACTCTTGATGAATCAGGATATAATTAATCAGAATTCATATTAATCAAAATTGTCTGTTCTGAACAATTCTGCATAAGCTCATAGCCTAAAAATTACATTATAGCCTTCTTTCCTTTGAGAATATTACTGTAAAAATAAAGAAAAGGGTCTATATTCTAAACACTTGTGTTTTATTCATAAAACATTCCTCACTACTGTCTCTGCTGCCACCCCTACACCCAGCCACTCAAAGTCCACTTAATCTCCCTTTATGCAAAATTCTAACAAGCATAGTTATCTGATTTCTAAACACAGTGGAAAAGATACTACATTAGAATTAAAGGGACCAAAATTTTATCTGCCCTTCTCAAATTCAGTAAACTTAATTCATTTCCTCTCTTTGGGTCTTGATTTTCCTAACAGTAAATAAGGATGGTTAAGCTAAATAACCTCTGTGGTTTCTTTCAGTTCTAAAGTTAGGTAATCCTATAAATTTCAGCATCTTAAGTAGGGTAGGGAAGAGAGCAGATAAAGGGAAAATATAAAATATACACATACACAGTCTAAGTTAACTCTGAAATTTTTTTCTTAATTGTCCATTAAAGCCAGGAGCTGGACTCTTAGAAATATAAAAGTTCAGAATTGGCTTGTTTTATTTCTATCTGCATTCTGGCTGTATACATGGGACTACAAAGGCCAAGGTCTCATTTGAACAGAGGGAAGAATATAGAACATTTGGTCATTTCCCTCTTCTCACACCCTCCTCTCCCAACCCTGTCTCTCTCCCTCTGTGGCATATAATTGAACATGGCTATACAAAATTCATGCATGATGCTATTCTATTATATGCAGCTTTTCATATATTTTGTCCTTCACTCATAGTCTACCCATGGCCTACATCTGTAATATCTGTAAAATCTATATAGGTAGGAAGCTCTAGGTCACAAGGTATGATTAGGATTTAAACTTTCTTGATTTAATATGGAGCTCTAAGGACAATGCAAAATTGATTTATCCAGGAATGAAGGAGATAAAAAGTGCACTTGGTCAATCACAAAGGATATTTTCAAGAGAAGAAAGTCAAACGAGGAAGTGTAGGATTCCCACTCCATGACTCCCTCCCAAAGGTTTATTGCTCCTTGAGTAATATTGCCATAAAGGTCTTGAGATTTAATTGTTTGAAATGAGATTGTGAAAATTAACTTCAGAGTAGAGTCCCTGTCTTTCCTGGGGCATCAGAGGGCAAAGGACCAAGAAAAAAAGAGTGAAAACATACGACAAAAATAAATTCCTAACAATATCTCATATATGAAAAATAATTTGTAGGATGGAAGCTTTCTTTCTTAAGAAAATTGGATTGGATTTCATTATAGCTGTCTTGGTCAAAAATTAAAATTGTTTTATTTTAGTTGGTTGGTTGTCCTATTAAAGTTTACTCTCATTTAATAGTAATAGAAAGCTCTTCTTATTTTCTTCCTTCCAGAATTTCTAGTAATGCTATCGTGTTACAGAAACTCCTATGAGAATTGGATGTTCACTTTGACATTTGTTGGGTTAACTAGACAAGAAAGACCAGATACATCAAATTACCTAATAATATGTAATTTTTCTTTACTATTAAAAATATGTTTTTGAGAATGCAATGCACATCTTATGCTATTTATTCTGACATTTTCATATGCTTCTTAGAATTGACATTATGAAGGGGAATAGCTGTCATAAGAAATGAATAATCTGGACATTGGCAAAATCTCACATTTAAAGGTAAAAGCCTAGTTAAAAAACAAACAGACAAACAAAAAAACCCACCTGTTTTTGTGAGTCCTTCCCAAACTATGCTCTGGAAACACTTTCTCTATGAGATGCTCTGGAAAAATAAAATCTGTATCTCTATATATCTACCCACCTACTTACCTACCTATTACTCATCCTCCTACCTATCTGTTTATATATTTGTGTGTAAATATCCAAGACATTTAATTAATTTCCTTCTTTCTGTGGCCAGAGCATCTTGGGAAATGCTATATACTCTATTAACTTCTTAGAGAATGACAAAGTTACGGTAGTTTGTTCAAGATTCTGAGAAGCCTGTAATCAAAAAGTAATCAGTTTAATTTTATTTATCCCAGTGTTTTTGAAAACTTCTTTGGCTAGGGAACTCCTTTTCATAAGCCATCTTTTAACATCCTATAGAGCACACCGCAGGAAGTGCTATCATGAACTATTTCTTAACTTGAAATCTGGGGCTGTGGTGTCCTTGACTGAGCAATCCTTTGGCTCAATAATTTCAAACTATGGAATGAACTTAGACTTAGAGATAATAATCCCCAGAATAGCTATTGACTCATTCAGTAATATTGTCCCCACACATTCTGGTTAAGACTCTCCACATCATACCCTTCTCATCTGTCTGTGGCATGTATTACTGAGACTGTACCTCTTACCTTTCCCATTCTTCAGAGTCCTGGTCATATCCCATTTCTTCTGTGAATTCTACTGCAATGCCTATGATCGAATGGATCTTTCCCTTCTTTGAACCCCAAAAGCATTTAGAATCTTCACAATTATGAAAATGATTTCTAAATATTTTAATATGTCTGGGTCTTGATTTGATGCCTAAATTTTTTAAGCTCTTACAAGGCAGGGGCTCTATATCCTATATTTCAGACTCATAGCCCTAATGTGGTCTTGGTCCAATAAATCATTGTTCACTTGACACATGCAGCAACACTGTACTCTCTTATAAATTACATCATCCCGGACTGCCCGCAGATGAGAGCAGTTGTCCCCTCCTTGAAATGCAGCAATCAATACTGCATTTCCTAGTCTGTATTTATAAACAGGAAATTAACTGCCTTCCATCATTGTCCTAATTGACCTTCAGCTTAGGCTTGAAAAGAAAGACCTCAGTAAAATAAGAGGTTTTACTGATGGTATCAATCCATTAGTGGTGCCTTTGGTTTCATTATAATGGTGCCATATGCAATAAAGAAACATATTTCGATAGTCTGGGTGGTGGGGGACAGCTCAGCATCTCCAAAAAAGGTTCCCCTGTAAATGAGCAGGGAAACTTTCAGGCCAACACTTATTTCTTGCTTGAGTTCAAATCTCCAGGAAACACAGAAGAGAAATCCAAGCTAACTTGTGAGGGAAACAGAAGTAGCTAAATGTCTACAATTGGACCTAGGCCTTTCCAAATCAGTTTAGTTAATCCTGGAAAATTGCCTCACTAAAAAAAAAAAAAAAGCTGTCAAGATGTTAACCCGCCTTTTCTAATTCTCAATGTACTGATAGAGCATTAAATGCATTATATCTACTTCTTTAAGTCTCTAAGTACTTATCACCTTGTTAATTAATATTAACCAACAGTTCTTTAGAACAGACATTGCTAGGAGAAGACATGAAAAATATAAGATCTTTATAGAAACACAAAGGGCTCTTAGTTTCTTTTTCTGCAAAATGGAACCATGGAGCTAGAGGTTTCTGGGACTCACAGAAACCAAACAATCCCTCCAAGGACACACAGGCGAAATGGGAAAGAGCTGCCACTTCTCTTGACTCTCACTTAGTTCAATGTTACTTAAATTAAGAGACTACATTTTTAAACAAACTCTCCAAGTGATTCTCATGCACACTGAGGTTTGAGAGCATTACTTTAAGGAATTAGAATGATGACGAGAGTAAAACAGACTATAAACTCTCCAATTAGTAAGCTTTCTTCTAGAAAATAGAACACTTGGGAGCAGGAAACTTGTCTTCTGTCTATATGTTCAAGCATTCAGAATAGTGTGAGACATATATTGTGTAAACAATTATATACATATAAAATGGTGGACAGGAGAAAGGGAGAACAGGAAGACAGGAGGGAGAGAGAAACGGAAAAAAAGAGTATTTCATTCAGAGTGCTTGACAGGTTCATTTTTTTTTTCCTTGAGTGTAGCATCCAATCAAGAATTCTCTCCACTTTTATATGCTACCTTTTGAATGGAAAAATAAGGTAATCTCAATATTTTTTTAAAGAGTTTTATTCTTCATTATTCAGGTTGAATACCTTAAAAAAAAAAAGCCACTATCTTTAGCCTCTAATAATCTCCTACTAAAATGGGTATCTTCCTAAGTGGTTTCAAGGTTTGAGGGAAAGGAAGAAACTAAAATTTATTGAAAACCTACTATGTGCCCGTCACAGAGTTAAACACTTTACATAGGCTCTCTCATGTTATATTCAAAATACCCTTGAGGAGAAACCACCATCGTCTCTATTTTACAAGTGAAGGTGATAAAGATGATGATGGTAATGATGATGATGACTGAACTCTTCAAAGGTAACTGGGTTTATCCTTTATGTAAGCCATCTCATTTAATTCATACAACATCTGCCTGAAGTTAAAATTTAAGTTACATATAAGTAAAAACCTGAGGATTAGAGATAATAATCAAAGTGCCAAAGGTCAACCAGCTAGGCTGTAGAAGAGCCTGGACTGAATTCAAGGTCTAACTCCATCACTTGAATACACATACCCCAAATGAGAAAACAAGGTTAGAGGGGTTCAGTGGCCTCCTAACTCCCAAGCTTCCAAATGGGGAAGGCAAGTCTCCCAACCAACCATGAATAGGGCATGAGGGACATTTACCCTTTCCTTTCCTTACCCAAGAGACTCATAAGGAAAGGATTCTGCTTTCGAATCTTCTGAGGTTACTCTGTGCCCCAGGCTCAGACACCACTGGGCAGGCAGCTTTAAAGACATGACAGTGGGGTTAAAATAGAAAGAATTTTAGTTTGCTTCTGTGTTTTTCTTAGTGTGAGCCAAAAAGAATGGTATAAATTTGATGCCCAAGTGAATATCCCAACATACCCAAAGGTCTCATTTAGGGACATGATATTTGATGCATTTTTTAATGAATGTGTCAAATATTTACTTTTGTTCTTTTCATTGAAATGATTTCTTATTAAGCTTTTTAAAGTTGTAAAAGAAATTAAAATTTCTGTGTATAACTATTGCATGTTCAATCAGTAAATGTCAAGCCAGCATTTTATACATGCCAGAAACTATTTTTAGGGGACCAAAGGTATAACAATAGTGACTAACTTGAAGAAACAGAGCAGATTTTTTTTAAAAAGGCTATTTTCAGAACTATTTGTATGAATAAAGAAAGATAAGGTGTCCATGATGAAATCTTTACTATTTATAATAAATACAGCTTCTGAAGAGAGTATAATAGTTAAACACAGATTTTGCACACATGGGAAAGCAAATAAGAAAGTTAGCAGAGGGCTTCCCTGGTGGCACAATGGTTAAGAATCTGCCTGCCAATGCAGGGGACATGGGTTTGAGCCCTGGTCCAGGAAGATCCCATATGCTGCGGAGCAACTAAGTCCATGTGCCACAACTACTGAGCCTCCGCTCTAGAGCCCGTGAGCCACAACTACTGAGCCCACGTGCCACAACTACTGAAGCCTATGTGCCTAGAGCCCGTGCTCCGCAACAAGAGAAGCCACCGCAACGAGAAGCCCACGCACCACAACGAAGAGCAGTCCCCACTAGCCGCAACCAGAGAAAAGTATGCGTGCAGCAGCAAAGACCCAACAGAGCTGAAAATAAAATAAATAAATTTTAAAAACCAAAAAAACAGAAACATGATTCTCAAAAAAAAAGAAAGTTAGGGCTTCCCTGGTGGCGCAGTGGTTGAGAGTCCGCCTGCCGATGCAGGGGACACGTGTTCGTGCTCCGGTCCGGGAAGATCCCACATGCCGTGGAGCGGCTGGGCCCATGAGCCATGGCGGCTGAGCCTGCGCGTCCGGAGCCTGTGCTCCGCAACGGGAGAGGCCACAACAGTGAGAGGCCCCCGTACCGCAAAAAAATAAAAAAAAAATAAAAAGAAAGTTAGCAGAACAAATGTGCTTTTGGTCTGTGTTCCAGTCAAATGTCGATAACTGAATGACGCCCAAAACCAGAAACTGAAAATATTTCCTCTGGCATAGGCTTCTTCAATCAAGATACGTTCACTGAAACCAAATTACTTTTGGATTAATATAATTTCTTGTTACAATATATAAAATACAATTTTGTCTATATTCTAACCAACAAAGCAAACGTAATTACTAAAAGTGTTTTCATTCAAAATTTGAATTAATGAATGAAACTTGCCAAGTGTACTCATTTCCCAGGGCTGTCTTAGGTAAAACAGTAAGGGAAAGTAAGGCACAATAAGAAAATAAGGGAAACTGGATGCCTAAAAACAACAGAAATGTATTATTTTGACGTTGTGGGTGGAGGGTGGGGGTGGCTAGAAGTCCAAAATCAAGGTGTGATCAGGACCCTGCTCCCTCTGAAACCTCTTGGGGAGAACCCTTCCTTGCCTCTTCTGGCTTCCTGTAACCCTAGGATCTCTCTTTTGCTTAACAGTTCATTCCTCAATTTATTTCCTTTTGCATTTTACACTTAAGCAGCAAAGAGGGACCATGCTGCACCTTCCACACTTTGCATGGAAATCTCTGCACCTAAATATCTAAGTTCGTCTCCTGTATGTTCTCCTCTCCTCCCAACAGCAGAACATAACTCAGAAACGTTCTCTGTCACTTTTGACAAGGACCATCTTTCCTCCAGGGCCCAGTAACTTGTCCCTCATTTCTAAGACCTTACCAGACGTACCTTCAACGTTCACATTTCTAGCAATATTCTGCTCCTGATAATGTAGTTATTCCCTAGGACAAGAGAAACTTTCTCTGCAGCTCTTCTCTCTTCCTTCTGAGCCCTCACCAGAATCACCTTTAATATCCACATGACTATGAACAATCTCTTCAACTCAGTCTAGGCTTGTTCTATCAAGTGCCTCAAAACTCTTCCAGCATCTATTCCTTACCTGATTTCAAAGTCACTTCTGCAGTTTTATTTATTTGTAGCTCCACTTTCTGGGACCAAATATGTATTAGTTTCATAGGGCTGCCAGAGCAAAGTAATATAAACAGAGATTTATTTGCACAGTTCTAGAGACTAGAAGTCGAATATAAAGTGTCAGCAGGGCTGTGCTCCCTCTGAAACTCAGTAGAATCCTTCTCTGCTTCTGGTGGTGGGCCTAACCCTAGGCACTCCCTGGCCTAGGGTTGCATCGGTCTAATCTCTGCTTCTGTTGTCACATGGCATTCTCCCTGTGCACCTCTGTCTTCATACAGCATACTTCTCTTCTTAAAAGGACACAAGCTTGAGCACCCTTGGCCCCGCCATGACCGCACCCTGGCCAAACTCAGATATTTAGACTCCACCTTTACTTTCACCTACATTCACGGCCGCAAAAGATGGGCATATCTAAGCCATCTTGAAGAGGACCTTCAACATGGCGGAGGAGTAAGAGGTGGAGATCACTTTCCTCCCCACAAATACATCAAAAAAACATCTACATGTGGAACAACTCCCATAAAACACCTACTGAAGACTGGCAGAAAACTCAGACTTCCCCAAAGCTGTGTGGCTGACAGGGTCTTGGTGCTCTGGCCAGGTGTCAGGCCTGAGCCTCTGAGGTGGGAGAGCTGAGTTCAGCACACTGGACCACCAGAGACCTCCTGGCCCCACGTAATATCAATCGGCAAGAGCTCTCCCAGAGATCTCTGTCTCAAAGCTAAGACCCAGCTCCACTCAAAGACCAGCAGCCTTCAGTGCTGGACACCCCATGCCAAACAACTAGCAAGACAGGAAAACACACCCATTAGCAGAGAGGCTCCCTAGAATAATAATAAGTTCACAGATGCCCCAAAACACACCACAAGACATGGTCCTGCCCACCAGAAAGACAAGATCCAGCCTCAACCACCAAAACACAGGCACCAATCCACTCCACAAGAAAGCCTACACAAGCCACTGAACCAACCTTACCCACTGGGGGCAGACCCCAAAAACAATGGGAACTACATACCTTCAGCCTGCAAAATAGAGACCACAAACACAGTAAGTTAAGCAAAATGGGAAGACAAGTAATATGCAGCAGATGAATGAGCAAAGTAAAAACACACCAGACCAAACAAATGAAGAGGAAATAGGCAGTCTACCTGAAAAAGAATTCAGAATAATGATAGTAAAGATGATCCAAAATTTTCAAAATAGAATGGAGAAAATACAAGAAACGTTTAACAACAACACAGAAGAACTAAAGACCAAACAAACAATGATGCACAAAACAATAACTGAAATTAAAAATTCTCTAGAAGGAATCAATAGCAGAATAACTGAAGCAAAAGAACAGATAAGTGACCTGGAAGACAAAATAGTGGAAATAACTACCACAGAGTGGAATAAGATAAAAGAATGAAAAGACTTGAGGACAGTCTCAGAGACCTCTGGGACAATATTAAATGCACCAACATTCGAAATATAGGGGTCCCAGAAGAAGAGAAAAAGAAAGGGACTGAGAAAATACTTGAAAAGATGATAGTTGAAAACTTCCCTAATATGGGGAAGGAAAGAGTCAATCAACTCCAGGAAGCACAGAGAGTCCCACAGAAGATAAATCCAAGGAGAAACATGCCAAGACACATATTAATCAAACTATCAAAAACTAACTACAAAGAAAAAATATTAAAAGCAGCAAGGGAAAAGCAACACATAACATACAAGGGAATCCCTGTAAGGTTAACAGCTGATCTTTCAGCAGAAACTCTGCAAGTCAAAAGGGAATGGTAGGACATATTTAAAGTGATGAAAGGGAAAAACCTACAACCAAGATTACTCTACCCAGCAAGGATCTCATTCAGATTCAAGGGGGAAATTAAAACCTTTACAATCAAAAGTTGAGAGAATTCACCACCTCCAAACCAGCTTTACCACAAATACTAAAGGAACTTCTCCAGGCAGGAAACACAAGAGAAGGAAAAGACCTACAAAAACAAACCCAAAACAATTTAAAAAATGGTAATAGGAACAACAACCCGAAACAATTCAGTAAATGGTAATAGGACCATACATATCGATAATTACCTTAAATGTAAATGGATTAAATGCTCCCACCAAAAGACACAGACTGGCTGAATGGATACAAAAACAAGACCCATATATATGCTGTCTACAAGAGACCCACTTCAGACCTAGGGACACATACAGACTGAAAGTGAGGGGATGGAAAAAGATATTCCATGCAAATGGAAATCAGAAGAAAGCTGGAGTAGCAATTCTCATATCAGACAAAATAGACTTTAAAATAAAGACTATGACAAGAGACAAAGAAGGATACTATATAATGATTAAGGGATCAATCCAGGAAGAAGATATAAGAATTGTAAATATTTCTGCACCCAACATAGAAGCACCTCAATACATAAGGCAAATGCTAACAGCCATAAAAGGGGAAATCAACAGTAACACAATCATAACAGGGGACTTTAACACCCCACTTTCACCAATGGACAGATCATCCAAAATGAAAATAAATAAGGAAACACAAACTTTAAATGATACATTAAACAAGATGGACTTAATTGATATTTATAGGACATTCCATCCAAAAACAACAGAATACACTCTCTTCTTAAGTGCTCATGGAACATTCTCCAGGATAGATCATATCTTGGGTCACAGATCAAGCCTTGGTAAATTTAAAAAAACTGAAATCATATTAAGTATCTCTTCTGACCACAAACCTATGAGACTAGATATCGATTACAGGAAAAAAACTGTAAAAAGTACAAACACATGGATGCTAAACAATATGCCACTAAATAACCAAGAAATCACTGAAGAAATCAAAGAAAAATAAAAAAATGCCTAGAAACAAATGACAATGAAAACAGGACAATTCAAAACCTATGGGATACAGAAAAAGCAGTTCTAAAAGGGAAGTTCATAGCAATACAATCTTACCTCAAGAAACAAGAAACACCTCAAATACACATTAAAAGGATCATACACCATGATCAAGTGGGGTTTATCCC
This sequence comes from Physeter macrocephalus, assembly GCF_002837175.3. Classification (NCBI taxonomy): domain Eukaryota; kingdom Metazoa; phylum Chordata; class Mammalia; order Artiodactyla; family Physeteridae; genus Physeter; species Physeter macrocephalus. The sequence continues at coordinate 150,527,482 of NC_041221.1, read as the reverse complement.
AGGAATGCAAGGATTCTTCAGTATAAACAAATCAATGTGATAAACCACATTAACAAATTGAAGGAGAAAAACCATACGATCATCTCAATAGATGCAGAAAAAGCTTTCGACACAATTCAACACCCATTTATGATAAAAACCCTTCAGAAAGGAGGCATAGAGGGAAGAAAAAGCAGTTCTAAAAGGGAAGTTCATAGCAATACAATCTTACCTCAAGAAACAAGAAACACCTCAAATAAACAACATAACCTTACACCTAAAGCAATTAGAGGGAGGAAACACTCCTAAACTTATTCTACGAGGCCACAATCACCCTGATACCAAAACCAGACAAAGATACCACAAAAAAAGAAAACGACAGGCCAATATCACAGATGAACACAGATGCAAAAATCCTCAACAAAATACTAGCAAACAGAATCCAACAGCACATTAAAAGGATCATACACCATGATCAAGTGGGGTTTATCCCTGGAATGCAAGGATTCTACAATATATCTTATGGAGACAAAAGACGTGTATGCAGAAAACTATAAGACACTGATGAAAGAAATTAAAGATGATACAAACAGATGGAGAGATATACCATATTCTTGGATTGGAAGAATCAACATTCTGAAAATGACTATACTACCCAAAGCAATCTACAGATTCAATGCAATTCCTATCGAACTAGCACTGGCATTTTTCACAGAACTAGAACAAAAAAATCTCACAATTCGTATGGAAACACAAAAGACCCCGAATAGCCAAAGCAATCTTGAGAAAGAAAAACAGAGCTGGAGGAATCAGTAGCTCTCTGACTTCAGACTATACTACAAAGCTACAGTAATCAAGACAGCATGGTACTGGCACAAAAACAGAAATATAGATCAATGGAACAGGATAGAAAGCCCAGAGATAAACCCACGCACCTATGGTCACCTTATATTTGATAAAGGGGGCAAGAATATACAATGGAGAAAAGACAGCCTCTTCAATAAGTGGTGCTGGGAAAACTGGACA
>NC_041221.1:150499506-150526441 GCF_002837175.3 Physeter macrocephalus | reverse complement strand
ACACAAAAATAAACTCAAAATGGATTAAAAACCTAAATGTAAGGCCAGACACTATTAAACCCTTAGAGGAAAACATAGGCAGAACATTCCATGACATAAATCACAGCAAGATCCTTTTTGACCCACCTCCTAGAGAAATGGAAATAAAAACAAAAATAAACAAATGGGACCTAATAAACTTAAAACCTTTTTCATAGCGAAGGAAACCATAAGCAAGATAAAAAGTCAACCCTCAGAATGGGAGAAAATATTTGCAAATGAGGCAACTCACAAAGGATTAATCTCCAAAATTTACAAGCAGCTCATTCAGCTCAATATCAAAAAAAAAAAACCAACCCAATCAAAAAATGGGCAGAAGACCTAAATAGACATTTCTCCAAAGAAGATATACAGATAGCCAACAAACACATGAAAGAATGCTCAATATCATTAATAATTAGAGAAATGCAAATCAAAACTACAATGAGATATCATCTCATACTGGTCAGAATGGCCAGCATCAAAAAAATCTACAATGTGCCATAAAAGGAAACGAAATTGAGTTATTTCTAGTGAGGTGGATGGGCCTAGAGTCCGTCATACAGAGTGAAGTAAGTCGCAAAGAGAGAAACAAATACCGTATGCTAACACATATATATGGAATCTAAAAAAAAAAAAAAAAATTCATGAAGAACCTAGGGGCAAGACAGGAATAAAGATACAGACCTACTAGAGAATGGACTTGAGGATACGGGAGGGGGAAGGGTAAGATGGGACAAAGCGAGAGAGTGGCATGGATATATATACACTACCAAATTTAAAATGGATAGCTAGTGGGAAGCAGCCGCATAGCACAGGGAGATCAGCTCGGTGCTTTGTGATCACCTAAAGGGGTGGGATAGGGAGGGTGGGAGGGAGATGCAAGAGGGAAGAGATATGGGAACATATGTATATGTATAACTGATTCACTTTGTTATAAATCAGAAAGTAACACACCATTGTAAACCGATTATACTCCAATAGAGATGTTAAAAAAAAAAAAGGTCAGCTATTATTAAGCTTGAAGCTCTCACCTTCATAGCTCCCACTGTTGTGGTGCATTTTTTTTTTTAACTTTTTTTTTTTTAACATCTCTACTGGAGTACAGCTGCTGCACAATGCTGTGTTAGCCTCTGCTGCACAACAAAGTGAATCAGCTACATGCACACACACATCCCCATATCCACTCCCCACCCCCCCCCCCCTCCCTATCCCACCCCCCCAGGTGGCCACAAAGCATCAAACTGATCTCCCCGTGCTATGCAGCTGCTTCCCACTAGCTATCTATTTTACACACTCCTCTTAATTAGTTTTCATTTTAAAAGTAATTGAAATTCTACCTGATATTAAATTAAGTGATGTGAAAATGAACGCCAGTGCTTTGTGAGCAATGAGATTCCCCCATCCCCTCAAATAATAATAGAAAACAACTAGAATACTGTTTTTTCTAATCTCTTAATCTGGAACACAAAAATTCTTTCCAAAAGGCTTCACAGTCAATCCAAGTGATCTTTCAGCGAATGTCTCAGCTTGCCCTGTATTCTTCCTTGTTATTTGACTTACTTACATTTAGAGGAATGACGCAGAGTGAATTTTGGATGACTTTCTAATACAGCTTTAAGAATTCTCTTTCCGAATCAGATGTCCTGGCTTCAGCAGCTTCATTCTCATCTAATTCTCTAAACTAATTTCCAAGCAATGTGAGATGTTTAAAGATATTTTAAGTCTTTCCCCTCCAGTGTGCAAAAGCACAGTGCACAAGAGCCCAGGCAGCGTTCAAATACCTGTCCACATCTCATTGCACTGCACCTGGGTTCCCACTGATGGTGCAGACATGAAAAATGGACTGTTTTGGACAATCACAGCAGCCAAGCTGCCAGCAAAGGTGGAAAATCCAATCTTCGGGAAAAATGGGCAACCGAATTGCAGCCCACTGAAGCTTTCTGAGAGGAATAAGACAATGATGTTGATATATAGTAGCAACTGTTTACAGGGCTCACCGGACCAGCTGCCAGGTTGTGAAGGGTAGTGAAAAGAGGGCGCTCACAGTAAGCTTGCTCCCAGATGCTCCCATCCTCCTTCCCACCTGGAGAACACACACTTTCAGGCTTTCAGAGCTTAAAAATAAATATAACCATCCATCTTAACAAATCTAAACAATCCCAGCCTTGGACACACAGAGTTTATAGCAAGCCCAGCTTTGGAGAAATTCTGAAGTTAGTTTCTTTTTTATTCTTTTGGTCTTCCTATTTCCCGCCTCCTGGAGGATTCTCAGGCCACCTCCTTATCCTTATTTGCCTAACCACCTTCACTTCATTCCTTTATTCACTCGTTCATTCATTCAGTTTGCCAACATATATTGAATATGCCTGGTGTTACTGGAGATTCAGTGGTGAGGAAATTCAGACTGAGTTCTCCCCTTACAAAGCTTCCAAGCTCATGGTCCAGTGTGAAACAAACATGACCCAAATGACCTGACAAATGAAGATAAGTCAAACATTGAGAAGAAGTAACAAAACCTGCTGCATTGTATCTAATAAACTTATCTGGTCCCAGAACTCTTTTTAGAGTAAAACCTACTCAATCCTATTGAACTGATGTTCTGAAGGACACACCACTAGGAAGTGCAGACTCCATGGTAAAAAAAAGGGACCAGACGTTTTGAGTGCTGTGCTAAAGCCCTTACAGAAAAGCAAAGTAAGGGCTAGGCACCTTCTTGCCTACTTTAAGCATTCCTGTGAATGAGGTTATTCCTGCCGAAATATATCACCACGGGCAATTGCCTGTCCACAGAATGGGCAACTGCCAAGACTGTAAGTTTGTGTATCTGCAGAAATGTCCCGAAAACTAATTTCCAGGCAATGTGAGCTGTTTTAAGATATTTTAAGTCTTTCCAGCTCATGCTGCTGTACTCTGTGAAACGAAAGGATTGCCAAAGACGCCCTGTGGAGAGCTTGCTGCTGTTCAGTGCTGTACCGTAGACCACACTAATAAAGAAATTAAATAACTGCTTTCCATCATCGTGCTCTGATTAAGAAATCAATATACTCCATCCCCAATAGAGTGTTCTAATTAATGCGATCTCATTTTACTTTGTGAAAACTCAGGCAGGTGGTCACACTGAAATTGATGTCTTATGCAACAAGTAGAGCACAGGGCTCAGTCAGTGCAGTGAATGGGACACATCTGGGGGTGTGACGAATTAGAATACATGTTTGAACTGTTGAAACCATTCAATGATACTTGTGCTGCAGGAAGTTCTGGGTTCCAGTCACTGGGGGGCTTCACACAGAGAAAAGGATGACGAACCTTGAGGATACTGTTGAATGGCATTTTACAAAGGTAAAATAGAGCAGGCATCAAATGTACGGACTTAGATCCAGACAGACCTGTGTTTGAATTCTATCTTCGGAGTTTGAAAACTGGTTTGACCTTGAGCAAACTTGCTTAATCTCACTGACCCTCATATTCCTCTCCTTTAAACTAGATATTAAAAATAGTGTTAAAGAAAACAACCAACCTGATTAAAAAATGGGCCAAAGACCTTAACAGACACCTCACCAAAGAAGACACACACACACGCACACACACATATTAAAAATAAGCATATGAAAAGATGCTCCACATCATATGTCATCAGGGAAATGCAAATTAAAACACCAAGAAGATATCACTACACACGTATTACAATGGTCAAAATCTGGAACACTGACAGGTCCAAATGCTGGTGAGGATATGGAGCAACATTCATTGCGAGTGGGAATGCAAAATGGTAGAGCCAATTTTTAAGACAGTGCAGTGGTTTCTTGCCAAACTAAACATCCTCTTACTATAGGAAACAGCAATGTTGCTTCCTGGTGTTTACCCAAGGAAGTTGTAAACTTATGTCCACACACACACACAAAATACCGGCTCATGGATGTTTGTAGCGGCTTTATTCATAATTGTCAAAACTTGGAAGCAACCAAGATGTTCTTCAGTAGATGAATGGACAAGTAAACTGTGGTACATTTAGACAATTGAATAGTATTTAGTGCTAAAAGGAAATGAGCTATCAAACCATGAAAAGACATGGAGGAAGAACATGACATACTAATTACTAATGAAAGAAGCTAATCTGAAAAGGCTACATACCATATGATTCCAACTCTATGGCACTTTGGAAAAAGCAAAACTGTGGAGAAAGTAAAAAGATCAGTGGTTGCCAGAGTTTGGAGGTGGGAAGAGAGGAGGCATGAATACAAGGAACACAGGATTTTTAGGGCAGAGAAAATACTTTGTATGTTACCATAAATGATAGATACATGTCATTGTGCATTTGTTCCAACTCACAGATGGTACAACAACCAGAGTGAACTGTAATGTTAACTGTGAACCTTGGGTGATTATGATGTCTCAGTGTAGGTTCACCAATTGTAACAAATGTATCACTCTGATGGGGGATGTTGATAGTGGGGGACGATATGCATTGGGGGGGCAGGGAATATAAGGGGAAATCTCTGTACCTTCCACTCAATTTTACTGTGAACCTTAAACAGCTTTAAAAAATAAGGTCTTAAAAAAACACTGTCTATACCTCATAGGGCAGCAATGCAAATTAAATATGATAATGTAGATAAAACATTTAGCATGGTACCTGACATATGGTAAGTACTCAGTAACAAATAGTGATTATTAAACATTTTAGTAATATTATTACTTTTTTTTTTTTATAACATCCAGGTTCTCCATTCGTGTATTTATATTTTATGAGGCATGCCAAGATTATCAGAGAAAGATGAATTTCGATTAAGGCAACATGACCATAGCAGGACTAGAAAATTTGGTTAGGGGATTCAGGAAGTATAAATTATTCCTGGTCACACTGCTAGGTTCTTAGACTATCAAATAAGCACTCATTTGTGCATTATATTGCATTAGAGTGAATATCACAGAAATTTCCATTTCAGTGTGTCCAGAATGGTCAGATCCTGGCAATTTTATATGGTTCTATGTATATGGGGACAATATGACCCAAATCATACCTCTCCATCTTATATTTTAAGGAAAGATTTGATGGTAGTTAGAAGTAGTATAAATTCATGTCACAAAAATATTTATCTCCGTAATTCTACAGGACTCCCAATAAAATGCTGTTAAATTCTCTGTGGACTTCTTAAAAGTTACTTTATTCCATCTCTAGAGTTCTGTTTGTATCTGTTCAATACCCTCCTGTGTTCTGAGCACCCTGGGCACAGTACCTATGGTCTCTATCATCTCTTGCAGAGGCCAGGGCTAAAGCGCTAGGTCTGCACTGTTTGAGGCATGACCTTAAGATATTTGCTTAATTTGCCTAGGTCTCCGTTTCCCTATCTATAAAATAAAGGTGTTGGAGTGGAGGGCTTTTAGATCTCTTCCAACCCTAAAATTCCACGATTCTACAGCTGGGCTCTATTGGGAGGGGCCCGGGATTCATATTCTTTCCCACATTATCTCATCCTCAGAAAATCATTCCATTCCAAGAATTTTACCAAGGGCTAATGTGCACAACAATTATTGCTACCCAGCCGGCCTTCTCCGGGACCCAGCTCTTTGCGCCAGTGAAGGGAAACAGAAGTCCAGCCATCTGTCCCCTTCTCCTACATACTGTATTTCTGAATGGTTGCCTAGAATACGTTTGATTAGGACAGTAAACCTGTTGGCAGAAATCACACAATACACTGCAAAACCAGAAGATGAAAGGGACTTCCGAAAACGATTTGTTTTCCTCTGCAATCCTGAAGCTGGCCAAATGTCTTGGCTTTTCCTTCTTCTTCACCTTATAATAACAGTGCTGTCCCAGTTGTCTTCAGCCATCAAATCCCTCCCCACACCTTCAGGTCCATCAGAATTTTCATTCCTACAGCGAGTTAGTTTCTCTTACCCTCTTGTCTCACAGCAACTGCCTTTGTGACTTACTTTGTCTTATGGCAGCTTCCCCCAAACATCCTTAACTTTTCCTGTGTCTGCAGAGGACGCTGAGTTTTGATGCCGAGCATCTATTCTGCCTTCTTTGCACAAAAGTAAGACCATTTTGCTTTGGGGGCAACATCTTCTGTGCCTGTATTTCCTGAGCCTCTGGGGGTGGAGCTCAGGACCTCGGCTGAGCCAATTCATCCACTTACCAAGTCTCTTTCTTGACACCAACCATGTGCCAGGCACTGAGGACGCTGGTCTAGAATGACAAGGCCCCTGCTTTTTTGTAGCTTATATTTGCTTTAGAACTACTAGCATTGGAAAGTGTGTTTTTACAATTTACCATCCCTAGCAACTGACATACTACATGGCACACACTATGTAACCCCCAAAACTTGGTTAAGGAATTAATATATAAAAGTATCTCAAGAGCATGTGATGGTAAAAACATAATATGTGCGTGCGCACATGTGTGCATGCATGCGTGCATTTGGGAATGTGACATTATGGAGTTATCACTGTGTCAGGACTGCTCCCACAGTTTTACACGAATAAGTCCACTTAATCCTTACAGTAATCCTATGTGATTGATACTATGATGACGTCAGTTTGCAGAGAAGGAAAGCAAAGCACAAAGAGATCAAGGGACTTGTCCAAGGTCACCGAGGCAGCAGACAGTAGAGAGAGGACTTAAACCCAGCAGTCCAGCTCCTTAGACCTCACTTCTAATCATGCTACTGTGTTGCCTCTTTCCCATCATGGACTCCAGACTGAGGGAAGTGATGGTACAATAAAGGTGGGAAGTTAGAGTTTTACTTCTCCCTTCCCATGTGAAAAGTGATATTTTTTTATTTTCTAATTTTTTTTCTCATCCTCAAATCAAATGAATACACTTCAAGATAAATTCCTATTTTGTAATCATTTTGACTTTATGGTTCTCATTTTACCAGGAAAATGGAAGGCCAAGATCTAGAGATTTTTAGTTGGGGCCAAATATAGTCATTCTGATAAAAATATGAAAAGGAAAAACCAACACTGGAGACCAAAACACATCAGTGCGTTATACAAACACACTCGCACAACACACGACAACGAAAACTGAGATATTTGCCACCTCCTGATGGAGCCCCATAAGATCTTTCTAAAATCCTCTGGATCAGAGAAGTCAAAGTGAAGAACTGGAAACCAGCAGAGTTTCTAGAGTGACCTTTTAAGTTAGGGCCTATCAGTGGCAAAGGAAATTCATCAGTTAGCATTCCATGCAGCCCTGTTTACAGCCTGCAGCAACACTCATTGGGCTATTATGAAGAATGCTAATGCTCTCAATTACACCTAAATTGAGATAAAGCAGTAACCTAGTTACTGTAAAAGTGGTTTTATCTACAGACAGCAATTTCATCTTTAATATGCAACCACCATCTGTAAAACTACTTAGCCCCATCTATCCCATTTACGTCCTTATTATCCTCTTGTAAAAACACAAGGAGCATTCTTAGTTATAGATGCAAAATGAGTTCTTTCTGTAACAATTTTTTAAGCTTAAAAATGTTGATGTAATTACAGTGGATAGATACATTTTCGGGCTGAATGTGCTTCATCCATTATACACTATAATGAAATTAACCACAACCTCTACAGAAAGGAAAAGCGATTTAGGATAGTTGAAGAGGAGGGACCATTCTCTAATGGGAACATTTGTTTGGGTGGCAGGAATCTCTGGAGGAGGGGGTAGAGGTCGGGGAGGCACAGAAAGATTCCCATGCTCAGGACAGTCAACCTTTTCAACTAAATCATCTCTCAGAAGGAAGCAAGCCTCTGAGCACGAGGCCAGCTGTGCTCTGTCAACTGGCATTGTTGGAGGCTCCGTTTGGAAAGTGCAAACTGTCTATTGCATCACAACACATCTGGTAGCCTAACTACACTCTAAGTTCAGCATTTCAGCAGAGGCAGCCTGTCTATCCCCAAAGATAGAAATGTTATTTTCTGAGCAGGGTTCTCGGGCTCTTGAGGATATATACAAAGCCTGACAGTTGTCGTCATTCCTTGAATGATGATTGGTTGACAGCTAGAAGGAAAAGCAAACAAACACACACACACAGAAAAAGTTTTGAAAACCTGGTGGGACATCCCAAATCAGCAAGAATCAGTTTTTTAAAGGTAACCTTCAGAAGGCAGATAATCTCAACCAGCTGAGATTCTTATTGATCAAGGTAGAAGATTTCTGTAGCTAGATGAGGAACTAGAAAGATGATCTAATTCAGGGTTGGCAAATGCAAGTCAAGGAAGCCACAACTTCCCCTCTGCCTTACCAATGGCAGACATGATCATCTGTGGCATCCTTTCTCACTGTGCCCTCACTCAACATTTCCATACTACACATGGCACATGGGATGAAATCTAGATGCTATGGCATGCCAAGTCACCCCCTCCTCTTTACAGCTTGAGGAACTGAATCCCAGAAAAGTTTTGTGACTCTTGCAATGACACACAGCAAGTTAGTGCCAGAGACTAGAATGGATCCTGTGTTCCCCCTCCCTGGTCCTGGAGTCTTTACAAGAGTGTTATTTACATGCAATCAGCAGTGACTAGTAAAACATGAACCTGAAAACAAAACTGCAAGAGATGGGCAAGAGCTCAGCCTCTAATCAGCCCAATCCAACCTCTAACACTAACAGTTCCAGACAATGGGGATGGAGATGCAGTCTACTAATTCCTGGGGTGGGACCACTGCAGAACTACGCATTGCTGTGGCCGACTCATGTTGGCAAAACTGTTTCCAACAAGAATGTAGCCATGCATTCTACCAAGGGTCTGTGAAATTATTATTACCCTTTACAGGATTAAACTCAAATCTGAGCGTATATTAAAAGCAAATAAGCCACAAAAGATGGAAAGAAGGCTACCTGCATGGAAACATAATCCCCCCTAAAGTAGATCCACTTTGTCTTTTGCTTGAACACAAGCTATGTCCTTAAGAAAAAAAACAAAAAGCAATGCCAACTACATACTGAAATTGTTTTATTTGTTCTTCTGTTTACTACCTGTCACCATCACTAGGGACATTTTCTGTCTTATTCTCTATCATATCCCCAACACGTGGCATGGTACTTGATACGAGGTAAGGATTTAAACTCCGTTTATTAACTTAAAACACAATTCAGAGCATTTATAATAGAAGGCAAAGGGCTTTTACCCAGATGAATAACTAGAAAATGAGGGCTTATTAAGCAAGATTATAAATGATAGTCACAAAGATGCTTGAAAACTTAGGGACTCTCTCGTAACATATCATGGAAAGAGAAAGGAGAAGGCTGCAAAGCTGCAGGTATAACGTAGGCTGAAAAATACTCTTGTATCCGTACCTGTGAATTTTATCCTACGGTGCATATGCATTGCTGTTGAAAAATGAAATAATTTAACAACCACCTAAAGAATTTTTTCACTCCAATCTTCCCATTGCAGTTAAGAAAACAGACTTCCAGAGATACAGAGATATTTGGAAGGTCCAGAGATGGGGTATGGTAGAGGTTTAAAACAGGGTACTCCAATTCCATTTCAATGCTTTGTATGCTATTAGTCTGACTCCTAGGGTTAACAGCATCTTTAGAATCCTTACTGTTTAACACAGTCACACCTGCAGAACACACTCAACTGATCAGCATAAATTTCATTGGCTCAGAGAATAAAGAAACACAATACACCATTTCTTAGAAGAATTACACTCAGTCACCCCTGCCTCTGAAGAAACAATGCTGCTGCCACCATTTGAGCTAAATCTAGTGTTTTGTCCTACTGAACCCTGTTAAATTGTTCCTGCCACCCCAGAAAGTGCACCATTATTTGGGGCTAAAGTGGACTGCCAGATTTAGAAGCTTCCAACTCTCACACACAACCTGCTAGCTCCCTCCTTGGATAAGGAGTTAATTTCACAGTGAGGAAAGTGCTCTTATGACAGTGCACAGAGTCACAAGAGTCCTTCCTTCCATCCAAATCAGCCATTTCTAACTTGGTTGACTGTGAGCAATTTACCCATTTGCAGCACTCAGAGAGTGCATGAAATTAACCCCAAGACCTGATGACGTCCTAGTAATAAATTGCACGGAATTGAGGTGAGGAAACCGCCTTGGCTGGATTCCACAAACGTTTCTAGGGGAACTTTCCCTGCACTTATACAGGTGACCAATAGGTCTCTCATTATACAACCCAGGGAGAAAGACTGAGCTACATGGCAGTGGCAAATTGTGATTGCAAATGCAGGTTTCTCTGTGCAATCATCTCTCAATTAGTCACATTAAAAGAAGAACTGTTGCGTAGATAATGCAGAACCACTGAATGTGGGAATAATCATTCATTTTGGTTTTGTACCATATATACTAATTAATAAAGTGATAATTATTATTATTATTTTTTTTTTTGTGGTACGTGGGCCTCTCACTGCTGTGGCCTCTCCCATTGTGGAGCACAGGCTCCGGACGCGCAGGCCCAGCGGCCATGGCTCACGGGCCCAGCCGCTCCGCGGCATGTGGGATCCTCCCGGACCGGGGCGCGAACCCGGCTCCCCTGCATCGGCAGGCGGACGCGCAACCACCGCGCCACCAGGGAAGCCCTAAAGTGATAATTATTAATAACATACCCAACAATTGCATATATCAAGTATGCACTATGTACCACATACTGTATTAAGCTATTTACAAACTGTCCTTATGAAGGAGAGTATTACCATCTTCGCTTTACAGAATAAGAAAACTAAGAGAGGTTTATTAACTTGCTTAAGGACGCACAGCTAGCAAGTAAGTGACGGATTCAAATTCAGACCTGTTTGCCTCCAAAGCTATACCTATGACCAGCATGCTATACTTGTTAGAGGTTCATTTCCTATATTCTCAGAGTGGCTTTACTATGTTCAGAGTAGGTGGCTGATGATGTGTTGACTTGAAAGATATTCCTGCAAATGTCCTGCAAAAGACATTCCACTCCCACCAAAACTTGTCTTGACCCCTCCTACTACAGGGCCTGAAATCCTAGGATTAAAGTTTCAATCCTTTAGGGTTAAGAGTTTAATAGCTGCAAAAAGCCCATTGAAATGTTAAGTATCTCAATATGACACCAAAAGCACATGCAAGAAAAGAGTCAGTGATTTGTACTTTACCAAAATTAAAAATTATTGTGCTTCAAAAGACACCATCAAGAAAGTAAAACAATGATTCATAAACTGGGAGGAAATATTTGCAAATCATATATCTGATTAAGGTCTAGTATCTAGAATATATAAAGACTTCTTACAACAATAAAAAGACAAACTGATTTTTTTTTTTTCTTTCGGTATGCAGGCCTGTCACTGCTGTGGCCTCTCCCGCCGCGAAGCACAGGCCCCCGATGTGCAGGCCCAGCGGCCATTGCCCACAGGCCCAGCCGCTCCGCGGCATGTGGGATCCTCCCAGACCGGGGCACGAACTCGCATCCCCTGCATCAGCAGGCGGACTCCCAAGCACTGAGCCACCAGGGAAGCCCCGATAAACTGATTTTTAAGATGGGTGGCTGGGGGAAAAGATTTTAAAGATATTCCTCCAAAGAGGACGTATCAAATGGCCAATGAACACATGAAATGCTGTTCAACATCATTAATCTTAAACATCATCAGTCTTTAGGGAAATGTAAACCAAAACTACAATAAGATATCACTTCACACACAGTAGGATGGCAATAATAAAAAAGATGAATGATGTGTGTTGGTGAGGATGTGGGAAAACTGGAACCCTTTTATGTTGCTGGTGGGAATGAAACATGGAACAACCACTATGGAAGAGTTTGGCAGTTTCTCAAAATGTTAAAATTAGAGTTACCATAGGATCCATCAATTGCACTCAATACCCCAGAAAACTGAAAACACATACCCCCACAAAAATGTGCAAACAAATTATTCATAGCAGCGTTATTCCTAATAGCCATAAGGTGGAAACAAGCCATGTGACCATCAACTGATAAATGGATAAACAAAATGTGGCATTAGTCATAAGAAGGAATATTATCCAGCCATATAAAGGCATGACGTACGGATCTGTGCTATAACATGAATGAAGCACTATGCTAGGTGTAAAAAACCAGACACGAAAGACTACTTAGTATATGATTCCATTTCTATGAAGTATATGAAAGAGTAAATGAATAGAAACAGATGCAGATTGGTGGGTGCTAGGACTGAGGGAACAGAGAGTGCTTACTGGGTGCAGGGTTTCCTTTTTGGGATGAGGATGATGTTTTGGAGCCAGACTGGGGCAGGTGGATGGCAGTTGCACAACAGTTGGAACATACTAAATACCACTGAATTGTTAACTTTAAAATGGTTAATTTCAGTTTATGTGAATTTTATGTCAATAAAAAGGGCAACTGACGTTCTGCAGGATGGGTCTTCCGGGAGTTCTGGGCCTCAGAAGATCGAGTGGAAGGCACAGAAGGCAAATCTTGCTCATTTCTATCTCTTTCCAAGCAATATGATACAACCAGGCAAGGTATTCAAGAAGCATGCAAACATAAAGAATTCCTGGCTAATTAAGTGTAGCATCCTACACAGTGAGCTCTTAGTTTAATCAAAATTTTACTGTTCTTCGCTTTTCAAAAGCTCCTGCCAAACAGCTTAAAATGGGACCCCAGAATGACTCATCCATGTATTATCATTGGGGCTGTAAAGTATGTCACCCCCAAATAGGGATGAAAATAAGTTCTTGGTAGCTAAAATTTCTTCTTTTCATGCATAAAGATATACATATAACGTATAAACAGATATATAGTATATCTATCATAGTAACACTTCCTGGTTGGGAGGGCATGATTATGAAAAAAGACATAGGGCTTCCCTGGTGGCGCAGTGGTTGAGAATCCGCCTGCCGATGCAGGTGACACGGGTTCGTGCCCCGGTCCGGGAAGATCCCACATGCCGCGGAGCGGCTGGGCCCGTGAGCCATGGCCGCTGAGCCTGTGCGTCCGGAGCCTGTGCTCCGCAACGGGAGAGGCCACAACAGTGAGAGGCCCGCGTACCACAAAAAAAAAAAAAAAAAAAAAAAAAGAAAAAAGACATAAGCAGGATCCGCAAGGGGACAATAATGAAAAAAGGTATGGAAACACTACCCTAGATCAAGAAAGAAAACCAGAAAGAATCCATTTGTCTTGAGAAAGGGGCAAGCCTCCCCAAGGAGGATTCTTCAAGTAAACAATAGGTGTAAACCACCCAGGTAAATCTCAAATATGTCTTGAAGACAATGTCTTAACAGTGGTTAAGAGAACAGGCTCCCCGGGTGGTCCACTTACTAGCTGCATGACATTGAGTCACTAATAACCTCTCTGAACCTGTTTCCTCCAGTGGAAATGGGGATGGGAAAGGGTGCCCATCTCATTGGGTTACTGTATTAAATGGGTTTATACCTTGAAGGTACTTGGGACGGTGCCTGAAGCAGCCTACCTTCTCTAGAAAGCAGAGTCAGCTGCTGTTCCTTAGTTTCCACCACCCGCGGAAAGAGGGCCCAGAGGTTAGGAGCGGGGCCTGTGCAGGCAGATCGCCTGGGCTTGAGTATTCACTCTGACTTTGGGCAACTTACTTAACACTTCTTGTCCTCAATGAAGGAAATAAAAGTAACCCCCTTAGGGTTGTTGAAAGATTAAATCAGGAGTCAATTCCTGGAAAGCTTAAACAGTGTCTGCCACCTAAAATGCATTCAATAAATGTAAGTTTTTATGACCGTTATTATTACTGTGATTTCCATGGCAGCTATTATTATTATGAGCCTATTCAGCTGTCATAATTAAACGCGGTGCTATAAAGGGTACAAAAGACTTTTAAAAATGTAGAGAATGGGACAACATTTGGGGAGGGTTCCCTGGGAGGAATGGAGAAGACAAATGACGTGGTAGAAAAGGACTAATTGCAAAGTATCGCAGTAGAGATTACAGTACTCCAGAATTATATAAAGAGGGGAGCACAGCGTGAGATGGAGGACTGAAAGAAAGCCTCCTGGGAGGGGTAGGAGTTGAGGAGAGCTTTTCTTTCTGTCATTCAGAAGTATCAACACCTCTCCAGCTATGGTCGTCTTGCTGTTACCCATGAAAACAATCTTTTGAACAAGATCTTTCCAACCTTTACTTACCTCCCCACAGGCTTCCCTCCCTTGCTGCAAATTGCCCACCTGAAAGCACATAGAAAACGGAGCCAAAGTCCACCTCACAGAATAATAGGTCCTGAAGCTACAGTGACTGCCAGAGAATGCCAGCTCTCGGAGCAGGATAATATGGTGAAAACTGCTGGAAAGGCAGTGGTAATTTTTACAGCAGGTTATTACTACAAACCTCCTTTGAGAGGCCAATTCACAGCTTGTCCTCAACACTACATTAACTCATTTATGGTTTTCCAAAAATGCTCGATTTCCTACTGTCCCTAAATCTGACAAACATGCTCTCCTAATTCAAAACCCTCACGGAGAACCTTAAACTCCCAGTCGAGTGTGGTACCATTTGCAGGTTGCAAAGCCAGCCTTCCCGATGCGATGCATCCTCTAGGTAGCACACTTAGGCATAAGGTGCCGGTCCCTCTAAATGTAATTTTCTTTAGGCTGCCAGGTTTCTCATAGCTTCTCTGCTTCAAACCTAGAAAATGTGCAGCTAGAAACAATTGGGAGTGCTTATTCAAACACCCCCTTGTAACGAGTCCAAAGAGATGATTCCAAAACTTTAACTAGGTTATCATTTCCAGAAGTTAAAAAAATACATGTGTGTTTACACACACACACACACCTATTTTTACTCATATATCTCTAGCTATATCTATCTATACATCTCTATATGTCTATATATATCTATATATACCTATCTCTCTATGTATACGTGTGTGCGTGTGTGTGTGTATGGAGAGACGATAGCTAATGTCACTCTTGGAAGTGGAATATACATACCTCCTTCATTTCCCTGAATTGCCCCTCCGTCTCTGGTCCAGATTTAAACATCTACCGGTAAAAATGGGATTTCCCTTTGTTTCTAGATAAATATCAATCATTTCCAACTGTTACCAGGACTTTGTTTTCTTAAGAATGATGTAAAATGTACAAGCTAATGCAACAGTTTGCATTGTTTAATCACAGCAATGAAACAGCCTTTATATGCTATAAAATCTGCCAGACATACAAAGAAACTTTAATTTCTACCTTAGCAACCTTTGTGCCATCTGTCATTTCTTAAAAATAACCAAATAGCTCTGGCCATGATATTCACATAGAAGACTGTCAAATGTGCCTTGCCAGACACAATACTGCAAAGGACTTAAGATGACTCTTTCATTTAATTTCACTTAAATTTGACCATAAAAATTTCTTCTCAAAGTTTGGGAATAGTCCTCTTTGGGGTGTAATGGGAGATCAGAGAACCCAACTAAAATAATGAGGATGTTGTATCTCAAAGTGTGATGCCTGGATGACTGATTATATGTAAGATGACATACAAGGATGGCATTTAAAATAATACTTTAAAATAGATATGAGAAAAAAACGAGTACATCAAACTTGAGATTCCATAAATACTACCATTCAGGGTGAATCCAATTTATAAAAGTTCATTCACAGGAAAATGTTTGGTATTTGACAATAGCAAAAATCGTGATGCCTGAACGGGAGTGAATAAAATATGGAACACAGTGGAATAAGCGGCAGTTCAAACCACGATGTGCTCCCAATTCCATGAAACCCGACTTCCCAATTGTTTGTTACAGCTCGAAAGCAACAGCACCCTGACATTTTGATAAGAACCTCTCCATAAACTAGACTTGGCTGCGTTGCTTAGCTATAAAGGAGGAATCTCTAGGAGGGGTGGATGTTAGTTATCTGGGAACTACCAAAACTTTCATAAGTTTCTAATTCTTTATAAAATGCGAGAGAGTTTAAATCTCTCCTTGAGAGGTACAGCAACAAGAACAGTTTGCTCCTTCACTGGTTAAACCACAGCAGTGGGGGCACAGTGTAATAGGAAAGGTGACGAACTTCAGTGAAAGCATGGGCTCTGACGCAGCCTCTGCCATTAATGCGCTCTGTGATCTTAGGCAAGTCTCTTTCCATCTGCTATCTCAGCCACAGTGGTGGATTGGAGGATCTTCAAAGAACCTTTTACCTTTCAGAATTTTATTACTTCTAAGTAAGCTTCTGCAGCATCAGAGATAAGAAAAATGGGATCATATACTAGCAAAGCTAGAAGTCAACGTCTTTAGGAATGTTCTCGCTACATGACCTCACTACTTACTTCTTATGATCAGGATTCACTTATTTATTCATTCATTCATTCCATAAATGCATACTGAGTACTTTATGTGCATATCCATTCTTAAAGGAGCCGTGAGAGGCGAGGATAAGACCGTGTTTTCTGACCTTATAATGTACAGGAATCATCTACGAAACTTGCTAAACATGCACTTTAAACCTCTTCCCCTCTAACCAACTCTGGGGAACAGTCAACAAATTTGAATTTTTAACAAACAGCCCAGGTGATTTGGATATGAGTGGTGTCAGGATCACATTTTGAGAAACCGTATTCTAGTGACGTCAGGCAGATTAAATCTGAGTGACAGCTGCCATGATAAATATAGGCTTATGGTGCTGGGGTGGGCACATGGGAGGGGTTCTTACTTGGTGTGGGAGCCTGGGATGGCTACTTATTATTTCTTCTAAGTATTCATCTCCCAGTGCTTATCTTCAAATAAGCACTGGAAGATGAATAGAATTGCACCTCAAGAGGAGGATTGAAGGCTTTTGGACAGAAAATACCTTAGGCAAATAATGGGAGCCAAGGGTCTCCCTCTCAACCCACAGAGAATTCTCCAAGGACTTAAATTGAACAATGTTTCCCATCTCAAACATCTTCAGAAATATCTGTAGGATTAATAAATGGATGGAGGAATGGATAAATTAATTTGTAAAGCAGTTCATAACCCATGGATGTTAGCATAATTGGACTCTGGTGACACATGCTGGTAACAGGATATAGAACTTGCAAAGGAATGCCTATATCATCATATCCCTTGCCAAAGACATATTCAAGATCATACAAAGAAAATCATTTTAGTACTTGATGTAGCAAGAGCTGATATCTAAACAGCACTCATTAACTCTAGCCCTTTCACATGTATCATCCTATGCCAAGAAGTCAAGTCAAATTATATCTGTCCATCATATAGATTTTTCATTTTCCTCACCATTACAAGTACAGCTAGATCATAATCTTTTGAGATAAACGTCTCTCTGTAAAAATGTCTGCGGATGTCCTTAGCCTAGTAACAAAGAGGGGAAATACCTCTTGCAATACTTGATTCACATGTTATACTCCATCGACTACACAGGGAGTGTGGTGTCCAAGGCACAAATTAAAAGGTGCTAAGCTGTGTGGCTTTGAGCAAGTGATAGAGCCTCTCTGTGCGTCATTTTTCTTCTTGAAAAGAGAATGGCCTGAATTAGATAATCCCCAAGAACTGTTTCCAATCTGACAGTCCATGAATCAAAGTAAAAGAACATTTCTAGAGGAATTAATTAATCCTCTGGGGATAAAATGAGATAAGCATTTCCTTTTATTATACATTGCTCTGTGGATGATCTCTCCTTTACAATAATCAGATCTGAAGAAAAAAGACCACGTGACACCCTTTAAGTGTAACCAGACTGCCTTCTAAAGAGATACAGTAAATTGAGGAATGATTTTTTGAAGCCGAGATGACTTTCTCGGCAGCTGTAATTTTACCTCCTCAATGACTGAGCCAATTTTCTCCTCCAGCTCTTACACACCTTTAATGAATACATGTTTCTTTGATTAAATTAACATTTTTGTCTAGCTAATTAGCCTGAAAAACCTATGCTGAACTGATCTGGTAGCAACTTCATTACTGCTCATTGGTGCATGTTTGCGACCCATCACTGTCAGCTCAATCGCCTAATGATTAGGGGGACATTAAGTTTGGCTAATTTGGCTTTCTGTGGCCATCATCACGTTCCCGGTGATGAGCCAATGCCCACCCTGAATCGACCCTGCTTGACAGTGACAGATGTTTTAATCTCAGGCTCATTCATTACTGTCCATCAGCGTGGCTGGCCAGGTTTGCAGCAAATACCTTGATTCGAAACCAAAACTAATTAAATACTATCTTTGTAATTACCTTATATAGTTACCCTTCCCTAAGTGGGCCAATATGACAAGAGTTGAAAAATAAAGACTTAAATGAGATTGGAGAAAGAGGGAGTTCCTGCACTGCTGAAATGCATTTCCGTCTGCATGTTTAATCAATGGTGTGAGTCTGTGGGGCCTGTTACATACCAGCCAGGTTGTGGGATTCATTGCTTTCTTAGATCTATGATGTTTTAATAAGATTAGGTACATATAGCATTGCTGGGATGCCACGGGATTTCATTATCAGTGTAATGACCACTTGGAGACGATCCCTTTCACACTGCCTTTCCAAGTGGTTCTGATGGTGTTGGTTCCACCCTCAGACACAAGGGTGGGATCGTGGCCTGGGCATAGCCAATGAGCATTGGGCATCTCCTGGTACCAGTGAATGGTTTAAAACCCAGCGTGTTACCCAACTGAGGCCAATCACAGGCAATAAGACTTAAATCTGGGCATCTCATTTTGAAGTCTATCAGAAACTGCCCCTGTCTTTCCTGAGATATTTGGCACTCAGAGACAGCAAGGTCAGTGACTGCTATGCCCACCTTGTAACCAAAAGGGGTGATGTTTTTGAGAAAGGGGCTTCCATGAAGGAAAAAGGAGCCTGAAAGCTGGCCAGGGAGAAAGGAACTTGTGTCAGCATTGTTTCAGCCCTTTTATGCAGCTTCCCACGTTGACAGACTTACTCCCAGAGTTTTCAGTTTTATGCCGATAAAAGACCTTTGTGCCCAAAGACACACGCAACTAAAGGAGCCATATCTGATAGAAGCCCTTTTAAAATGTTCAAATCACTTTTACACTTGTTGTCCTATTTGATCCCCACAACAATACTGTACAGTTGGTAGTGCAGGAAAGGTTAGCCTCATTTCAGAAACAACAGCACCAAGGCATAAATGCTCACTCGCCAAGCCAGTGCTGAGCTGGGGTTTAAGGTGGGTCAATTGCCAACTTGGTCCTTTGTTCTCCTGCTTAGTTCATGGTGATTTGTTTCTCCATCCTGGTTTGCCCTGGATCACCACGAGAATAGTGTTTGGGGGAGGGTAGTAAAGCACATGGGTAAGAAGACATGGCTTTGGCATCTGCTTGGACCAAATCTCTGTCCCACCATTTACTAGTTAGGTGGCATCTGGCAAGTTTAACATCTGCACGCATTGGTGTCCGCATCTATGATGAGGATAGCGGATGCTGAGTGCTTAGCACGTGGCCAGTAGTTCTTCTTTCTCAACCAGAAAAGAGACACCATTTATTTTCTAAACTGACTGCAACATAGAAATTAAACCAACTTTTTATGTGTTGTTTTAGAAATATTTTAGCTTTTGCTCTCTCTGGTTCAAGATACACATCATCTAAGAAGTCTAAGAAAAGTGGTCCTTACTCAGGACTGTAGCAACAGCTATGCCCTGTACTTATGTCAATTTAACTACTTAAGGTTATTCCCAGAAACTGCTTCCAAAATAAGAAATAACAGGTCAAGCTATTTTCAGCAAAGAAAGAGACTATCAAATCTGGTGTGTCTAATTACTAGGGACAAGCCTAAATTAATGGCAGAGATAACTGTCCATTTTTGAAAGCAGCTGAAAAATGAGATGGCTTTCGAGGAAGACTGGGGTACATCTTGGCTCTTTTTCTCTTTAGCTCAATGACCTGGAGCAAGTTACTTAACTACTCTAAGCCTCAGTGTCCTCATTTTAAAAAGAGAATGTTATCATCTGCTTTCCTGTCATTGTGTGCACCGGCAGATAATGAAAATAAGTGTGCAGAAAAGAGTTAACATAGCTGGGCCTGACTGCTATCCTTTAACAGGCCTGCTTGTAAGGATGGCCTTTGGCTGGCATCTGCGAACTTCAATTTGAAGGGCTTCCCACCATTCCCAGAACTGATAAGAATGGCTCGCTGTTCCCACATTGTATAAACAGCACGGTTTATGCTGTACATCTGCTTTCCTTCTGGAATTCTGGTGCCTCCCAGGCACAGGCTGCCTACGTGACCAGCCCCAGTAAAAGCCCTGCACACCGAGTCTCTAATGAGCTTCCCTGTTTGGCAACATTTCACAAGGGTTGTCACAGCTCGTGGCTGGGAGAATGAAGTGCGTTTGGTGTGACTCCACTGGGACAGGACTCTGGACGTTTGCATCTGGTTTCTTCTGGACTTCCCCTTGTGCACATTTTTGCTTTGTTGATTGTGCTTGGTATCATTTTCCGAACTAACTTTCCAGCCATGAGTGTGACTATATGCTGAGTCCTTCCTGGGAGTTCTCTTAGAGCCTTACCGAACCTGAGGGTGGTTTGGGGGACCCCCAACATATAAAACATCCAGCATATAAAAAGCATGCAATAAACAGATGTATTTATCAGTGTCATCCTCTTCATATATTGATGTGATTGCTCTGAATGAAACCGTAGGCAACAGTGATATCAGTGTGGTAAGACTGAAAATTTGGAATGCTTTCCTATTTCAGTTTCTGTTTGACAGGAATGGGTGAACAGTGTATACTCCAAGTAAATCCTCTCACGTTATCTTAAGGGTTTATGTATGACGATATTCACTGTTGTGTTACTTGTGGAGAGCTGGAGGCCATTTGGGTTCTTATCAACGGGAGAATACAAAAGTAAAATGCTTGGTGTACATCATCGACCATCACGTAACTGCAAAGGATTATAGGAACAAGCAGCAACAGGCTGAGTGAAAAGATGTGAAAAATCAGACACAGCATAATATTGCTCGTGTAAATTAAAGATATGTGCATATAAAACAATATGTATTTTGTAAGAACACTTGCAGAAGAAGATACTCAATAAATACATTAGAATGATTTTCTACAGTGGGGGGAAGGGTGGTGGACGTAGGATACGAGAATGAAAGGAACTAAATACAAACTGAAGAGTAGAACCTTGTACAGATCCATAATAAAAATGGGCCACGACCTGCACAGTGTGATTAACGCAACATTCTGCACCTGCGATCCAAAATAAATCTATTTCACACTCTAATTATAATGACAATGATGATGACAACAATAATCCTATTAGCTAAGGTTAATTGAGTGACATGGAGCAAGTACACACTTTTCATATATTACTTAATGTAATCCTCACTACAATTCTATGAGAAACGTACTGTTAATATCCCCACTTTATGGATGAGGAAGCTGAGGCACAGAACAGTAAAGCAACCTGCCAAGTTTCCACAGTCAGGTAGCTCTTAGAGTCAAGATGCAAACCCAGCTTGGGGTAGAACCAGGGAGTTAATATAAGGATGCTGAGGTTCAGCCTGTGCCTAGGTGACCCCTATATCTTGGGGCTCTCCCCTTGAGAGGCTGTGCTCCTTCTCTCTTCCCCAACTCTTAAACATTATTTTTTAGCACATGTATACTAAGGGCCAGGTGCTATTCCAGAAAGAGAGAGAGAAAATCCTCACAATCCAAACTGTGACATTCAAAAAGGAAATGATGTAAGATGCTAGGCGCGCCTGCACATCCAAAGTACCTGAGACACTGGGAGACCTGTACTCTTTGCCTATGTAATAACTCCTGGTTCAACTGTTTTTAAGGACCTTTGTGAAATGGATTTATGTACTCTTGCTAAGACTAATAATCCTGCGTTATGAGTCAGTTGGTGTCTGAGTCAGGTCAATCCGTTTGTGGGTGAATGCTGCCGGCCTCCCAGTCTTCACGACTTGCAGATTTCTTGGTCTCGACTAGCACACAATTCCCTTTAATCCTCCTAGCACCCTACAGAAGGACACGTTAGCCTCACTTTACATCCGTGGTTCTCAACCGGAACAAGGGGGTAATTGACTCCACAAGGGACAGGTGGCAATGTCTGAAGATATCTTTGGTTATCACGACTGGGCAGGGGGTTGTGCTACTGAAATCTAGTGGGATAGAGGCTAGGGATGCTGCCTAACATCCTACACACACAGGATAACCCTTACAATAAAGAATTACCTGGCCCAAAATATCAATAATACTGTTGTTGAGATACTCTGCTTTATACACAAGGAAATCAAAGAAATCATATACTATGGTATTCATGAATTTGGAGATATGAGAACATACTGTGTTATCTTGCTTACGAAGATGAAGGATCTAGGTGCATGTTCATTTTCAGTGACTCTCTTTCTAGTCACGTGTGGATTCCTTTACACAGCTGCTGTGAAGCTGCTGCCATCATTGTATTTGGAGGGAAGGTGGGAAAGCAAAAGTGGATCCCTTCTACAGATGCCTGTTTGAAAACAGGCTAGGCTTTGATGTCTGAGAAAGAGGAACCAAAGACAGAAAAAAAAAAATAATGACTTTGCTATTGGGTCACATCCTTCTGACAGAAACGGATGGGTTAGATTCCATATTTGGGGAGCGAACTGCAAAATTGTGTTTCAGACGCTGTGTTTCTGCCTTACACAGCTTGATTTTTATTTTTACTTAAGGCTCCTACTCACTGCAAACAGTTCTCCCACGTGAGCAGTTCTAAGTCCTCAAAAAGCAATTGGAATGGGAAAAAGAGGCCCGGTGATAAGATCAAGATATGAACTATCAACCCTGGCTGCTGGGCAATACGTTTAACTTTCTGACCTTCATTGGGAACCACATCAGTGAAGTGCTGATAAAACACTCTCAGCTGGTGGGTGGAAGGTGTAAGTCCAAGCACTTCATGGACTCCCTGGCCCAGCATGATATGAGGCTGTATTTATCTCTGTAATTTCTGAAGGGCACTCACTGTCATTTCACATTTATCTCAAGTGCTGGGCCTGGTAAAGGCTTGCTCATTGGGTGTTAGGATTTATCCTCGAACCAGAGCCTCATCAGAAAACTCTCCAAAGGCAAGAAGGAGCAAGTGACGGAATTCCCCGGGTTTTGTAAGGAGCATCTGTGATTTCAAAACGAGCCTTTTCTAGCCACAACTGAGAACCTCAAGTGCATACTGCTGAAGACTCTCGATTACTTAAGGGCCACCTAAGTAATTCAAACTCTATGGCTATTGAGAAGTGACCTGTCTGCTCACGTGGTCTCTCACTCTCTCCTTCAGACTACGTCTCCACTTGGGAGGCTCTTGCACAAGTATGAAGATGATGCCAGGGGACTATAAAATCACACGTGTGGCTGCGTTTCTTGTGTCGCAGGGATAGTCCTGCTCATCTGTGTTTGTAAAGTTCATTGACTGTGGTGAAGAAAGCTGTCAGCAGTTGTGAAACTAAAAAAAAAGATAATCGCTTGGGGTACCAAACACCAAGGGCAATATAATGGAGATGGGAAAAATGTAACTTTAACAAGTACCAGAATCTCTCCAAACAAGATGGGTATGTGTATGTGAGTGGATGCTCAGGAGACTGCTGTGCGTGGCCAGGTAGGCTTCAGACGCTTGGACTAATGGAGAGAAGGGCTTAGCAATATGGGGAGGGAAGACTGTGCAGAGATATGGAACCAGTTAGAAATTTCTGGGGAGGATGGGGCATAGCCAAAGGCCTTCTAACAAGACAATATATTTAAATTTTAAGGAATTTGTGATGCAAGCTACTTCTGTCATCCCAAATCACACATAATAGTTTGCTGGACCCATAGCCTCGTGTCGGTAGAATTCTGGGGATGGATGGTTTGGAAAGTGACCAGTTTACAGACCGGGATGGTTATCAGTGAGAAGACCCATAAACTGCACTAATATAGCAAAGGCAAGAATTTGGAACCAGAAATGGAAAGAATAAAGGTAAATCTCTTTCCTCCATGAATTCATGAAGATACCAAGAGGGCTGCTGAATTACTCCAGGGGTGCGTAATAGGAGGTTTACGTCTCATCTTAATAGCAAATGGTAGTTTGCCTCAGCAGACGCCTGGGATACAAAAAGAATACTAATTGCAGTTAAGCCTTGTTAGAGGATAAGCTTCATAAGGGAAAGGATATGGCCTGATTTTTAAAAAATCTGCAGTCCCAACCACTTGTGCAGTATCAGGCACATAGTAGAGGCTCACTAAATATTTGTGTATGGATAAAACAATTTCTCAACTGATGGATGAAGAAACCAGTGCTAATCTGAGATCGGCAACTCTTCCACGGTTATGGAGTTTATAGATTCAGGGTCAGGATGCAAATCCACGCTGTCAAAGTGTTACCCTTCCTGCCGTACCACCAAAAGTTCTGCAACTTAGTTATTACAATGCTTCAACTGAACTGACATAGGAGAGAACCCATGAATATACTATGTAATCTAAGCTGGGTTATTACCCTCTTTATGAATAACAGCTTAGAGGGCTTGAGAGAAATTAGGCCATTTCGATTCTAAATCCCCCTGTGCACTTTCTTTGTGCCTCTTTGTAACAGTTTTCTGTAAAGTGTCCCATTGGGACCATTTGGAGTTGTTATTATTTTTTTTACTTTCAGGCTCTACTGAACTGAGCATTTGATTTACGGGAAATAACAGGTTTGAAAGACATCGGGAAACAAACATAACAGATGCTTATTTGAGGACCCCTGACTGAGCTGAATTGAAAGCCCCTGTCTAGATCCTAAAAGCCATAAATGTCAGTTGATTAGAACTGAATCATAACCACTTTGAAGCATGGATGACCAACAGACAGCCATTTCAGACTCATAACATCCCAAACGGCTCTCCATCTTGTCAACACTACTGAAGAGAAACATAGTTCTTACAGTGGGAAGGAGCTTTCATTTTTAAGAGATACTACCCGGAGCTTGTAACTAACTTTCTTGGCAATTACACAGCAAAGAATCTCTCTAAAAAGCCACCATGGAAATACCACATTGATCTCTTATCTGGGCAGGAACCTGAACACGGTTGCCCGGGCATGCTGGGAAGAGGCAGAATAAGTTTCTTTGTAAGAGAGAAATTGGCTTCAGCTGAAATCGTTTGTTTTTGTTTTTTTTTTTTTACTAAGTTGTATAGAAATAGCAGGCAAAGAAACTCACAGCCCTGTGAAATTCACACAAAATTAGTAACTTGAGTTCGTTGCAACATTATGGAGCATTCTTCCAATATTCTCTAACCTCCTAATGGTCTGGGCTTTACTAAAAATGCCATAAGAACAAATTTCAATTGTTACTTCCCTCATGGTTCACATATATATTATCCACTTCACATTCAAAGTAGTTTCCCTTCCATTTATGATATACTCAACATTTTTATATGTAAAATCACGTGGTAGGAATTAATTGTATATTTTAAATCTGAATCCATTCAAACCATAGAGATCGGCCCATCAGTGCTCTGAACTCAAACTGAAGTGGGATGTAAGTAATACCTAGAGAAAGAAGACTTGGATTTCGGAAGAAAAAAAAGACGGTCAAGCTGAGGGCAAAACCGAAGAAAATATTTTTGCAATGTTACCACGGGAAGAGGTTGAGGAAGCTAAAGCCAGATACACCAGGGCCAAGGGACTGTCTTCAAGTGTTTGGGAGGGAAGAGACTGAGGTGGAGGATGGGGGTAGAGCACGTCACACGAGTTCTACAATCTTAACAGAGCTAAGAGTTCTGCTGTCTCATGGTGTGGAGTTACCCTGGGCAAGGATGAAAAAAATAGTCCATTGTATTAGTCTACAAATTCATTCTCAGTGCTTAGCCTGCATTCACATAAACACACACTCACCTTGGCAACTATCACTTATGGAAATAGAAAAAAACATTCTGCTCTGTAACTATGGAAAGGAGCTAGATCTTAGCCACAGAAATATGTTTAAACGATGTTTCAGTAAAAGACCAAGATCATGGCTCAAGACAGTGCTCTGCGCTCTCTTGTCCACTCGGAAAACCAATACATGTGGCGAGTGTTAGCCACCAATCCCCATCTCCCCTTGCATCTCAAGGACCAGCCAGTTGCTTACCCACCACCGTCTCACCCTTATGGCTTGCCAGCAACTAGAAGCACAATTTTATCACATACTTAGAATTGATACATGAATAGCATCCAGATGCCATTCTGAGAGGCAGTATTCCTGTTTCATGAAAACTATAAATCTGATTCTTAAAAAGAAAGTGATGGAGGTGCTGATGTCAGGGACTAAATAAAGATCCATATGTTTTCTTACCAACAGAATCTCAGTTCCTAAACTTCCTTTTGTGGCTATGCTCCGGAAACAGAAGGTAGGATACTGAAAACTCTCTGTAGACATGTAATCTGGGGCCATAATATTGCTGGTAACAAATTCTCATTCTTTTAGGTAAGACAGATACATCTCTTGCTGTTTAAGGGGAAAGTAACTGAGATTGTTACTTCTATTTTAGTTGAATCCACAAATGAAAAAGTGAACCTATGTGGTCAAATATTCAAATGTGTATATAATTTCTTGGTAGCCAGATCATGAAAGATAAATATGCCTGAATTCTGTAGGGGGTTGTAAAACACCGCCAAGAGTACATTGAGATATGCCTCTTAATTGTAGTAAGCTAACAAAGTAGGTTAATAAAGTTCACTTCCATTCTGAAGCACCCAAGTGACAATGCATCTCTAGAAACACAATGGGAACAGGATGCTGAAATCAATATATATCAAAGAAGAGAGGTCAATACTAGATTTCATTCTGAATGGGAAAATAAATGATAATGCGAAATGTACACTAGTCTAACAGTAGACCAGAGGGCTCAAGGGAAAGCTGAAATGTGAAACTTTCACTTGAAATGAGCTTACCATGGCACAAATCATTTTCAACGGTTGAAGCTCTTAGGTTGGAGGTGGTAGCAGATTTTAGTTTTTGCCTTTATTTTTGAATATCCTGTGCTTAACTACTTTCTGTTTTGGAGTATACCCCATTTATGTGTAAAAACAGGGCTTATGGAAGGCTTTATGGAAGATGAA
>NC_041221.1:150465806-150499006 GCF_002837175.3 Physeter macrocephalus | reverse complement strand
AGAGCCAAAAGTGTGCATTCTTCAAACTCACTAATAGTATAGAAGAAAAAGAATAAAACAATCGGGTGCTATTTTTCACTCTTTTAAATGACTAAATTTTTAAAAGAACAACATAGTCCTTGCTGGTAAGGTTTTGGTGTCATTAGTGTGCTCTAAGACTGCAGATAGCACTGCAAATTTGCCTAAAGTTTTGGATCTGCCTAAGGCTGAGAACTTACTGTAAGTGACTTTCTTACGAGATGAACAGGACAAAGGAGAGCAGAAACATGAAGAAAGTTTTCCCAAGATCACACAGCAAGTTAAGTGACTCCTATATTCCATTCCTAGCACATAGCACAGGACCTGTCATATTGTGTGGCCCTTATCAGATATTTGTGAATGAGCAAACAAAGATATTTACATGTTAAAGCATTCTATCCCCCCTAGACATTTCTCCAGGGTAGTTAAAAGGAGGAAAAGCTTATATGCCCAGTGAAATTCACTGGGGAGTTCACTATGACTATGGAGAGACAATGGAATAATTATAGTTTCTCTAAAATAGAAAAATGGTTTAATTTTTTCTAGCAATTTGATGAACCATCAGGCACATATTTCCTAAATATATATTTGTCAGTCCATGATTCTATATTTGAAAATCCAAACCCTATTTTAGTTGAAAGTTTTCAGGAGGCTTTTCTCTAATTGAGAGCAAATTAAAAACCATAGCTTGGCTTCCTTTAACTGCTTTCTGAAATCCAGGTACTACAGACTTCACTGATACAGGAATGTTACAAGGTGGGGGAAATGTTTGACCTGGTATTCTGGAGTCAAGCAGAGGGCAGGCCATTCAGTACCTAACCGTTGAGTTTCTGCTTCCATGTTTGTTAAAATAAGATCTAACCTGGGCTACATATTATTTTTCTTGTTCCATCGACTGGACCTGGATGATGAATCTCAAATGCAAATCATGTGCATTCATTTCATCTCAAGTCCAGTCAAGGATGTGAACCTTAGAAAGTACTCAGGCTGATTAACAGTTGAATCATGAAATTAGAGAATCTCAGGATCATGTGAGACCTACAGAGTCAGTCATTCCCAACCACTGATCCAGTGCTCACATCCCATCATCAGCACTGTCATTAGGCAAAAGAGATAACCATGCGGACAGACTTTGGGACAATCTACTTTCTTCTTTCAGTTGTGTTTATTAATACCACATGATAGAAAAAAAGTCAGGGCACATTCTAATCTAGCACAATATCATGCAGAAGAAGTCCAATGCTCTGATAATGCAAAATTTAGATGGCAGAGAAATACCAGACCAGTTAGAGCCCTGAGGTTTTATTATATTGGAAAATCTGCACTCCCTAAGGATTTGCATGAAGGTTCATCTTCTCCTAGAATATGACATCAGAGTATAACTCAAGCTGGACCTTCACTTTAGATACCCTTCCAGACTAAAAACTTGCTCATGATTGAGGGTAATTACACACTGTTTTTGCATACATTTAATTAGTTTAATTCTATACTTATTGGTGCTGCCTCCAAAGACTACAAGGCCAGCAATTGCTCTAAAGGCACAGTAAAAATATAAACATCACTTATTTGGAATGAGCCACCCAGAATTAGGGCAAAGTCTGACTTTTTCCTTTAAATAGGGAAGTATCTTCACTGTGTTTCTGGTTATAAAGGCAACTGTTGCTCATTGTAACAAGTGCTGGTAAAATCACTCCATTATTCCATTCCTAAAATATAATCAACATTAAACGATCTGGTATACATCCTTCCAAATATTTAATTGTTGCTTAATAATACATTATTTCACACTCTCCATAGTTTATAACAAAAAAAGCCTGCAAACTACAGCCTGTGGGTCCACTGTCTGTTTCTGGAAATAAGAGTCATATTGGAATACCGCAACACTCATTTGTTTATGTACTGCCTATGGCTGCTTTCACACTAACACAGCAGAGACCTGGAGCTGTGACAGAAATCATACGGCTTCAAAGCCGAAAATTTTCACTGTGTTTTTTTTCGTTTTTGTTTTTACAGGAGAAGTAGGCCAACCCCTCCTGTATACCCTTTCCTTCCTGTCAATGTTATATCAAGAATATCCTTTTATGATAATTTTGTCTTATCTACCTCTTTCTTTTGAAAAGATACACATTATTGAATTGTATAGAATTTTCATAAATGAACTGATACCCTATTGATGGGCATTTAAATTATTTTTATGGGTTGGGTTTGTAAGTTTCAAGAAACAGGGATTCAATGAAACATCTGAAAGTGGTACTTGGTAGAAATTTACAAGAAACTTGCCTTAGAAAACTATACTAAAATGTTTGTGGAACCATTTGATAATGAGTTTTCCCTTGAGTGCTTGGAGATAGTTTAACACTGAATATCACTAAGTATTTTAAGTATTCTCCCAGCAATCCTGGCAGTAAGGAGAGGGCTTGTCAGGACACCACATTACCACATTATACTCTTACCAAGGAAATGGGTTGCGATGCAAAGTTTGAAATTCAGCCTTTTGAAAGCCCAGAAATTTGCATTACCTAAATTCAAATGAACGGTTTTCTCTCTTATGCAGGACCATTGTAAGGAAAGCAGCCCATGTGACTCTCATCTTCAAAGCCTAAGCACTGTGTCCTCCATTTCAAAGACCCAAGCTTTTTGCTGAGGTATTTACTTCGATTAAAAAGGCTCCCTTTCCCCACTTTTCTAGCCTCAGTCCTAGGAGGCTAACCTGTAAGAAATCCATTTTGAATGTCCTGCCAGCAAAGGCAACGTCTGTTTTACATGAGGAGAAGGCTCAAGAACCAGTAAATGCTAGTGATGTAACTCAGCAGTTGCTCTAAGAAATTCAAAGTTTCAACTGTGAAAAAGGACCCTTCAACTTCTGGGAGATGCTTTGTCCAACTCTCTGGGTTTAAAAGGCAAAATGCCTTCTTAGTCTAAAATAAGGTGTTATGTTTGGTCTTCTTTGTGCTCTGCTTGTCTACTCAACAGCTAAGTTGAGGTGTCCCAGATGTGTAAGGCTATTTCCTTCTCATCTCTTGGGTTTTAGCTTAAATGTCACCCCTTCCAAGAAGCCTTCCTCAATTGTCCAATTCAAATAGAGGCCTCCCCTGAACCTTATTCTCCACCTCAGCACCTGTTGGTTTTAGTTACATCATTTATCACAATGTGCAATTATTTATTTCCTCATTCACATGTTTTTCTATCTAGCACACGAACTTCATGAGAGCAAGAATCAGGCCTGTCTGGTCTATTCTAGCTTCCGCTATGATTTGCATCACCTGACATGTAATAGGTGATTACTAAATATGCTACAGTAAGAAATACTAGGATGTGGAATTCCTCTGTATGGCAATTAAGTTCATCAACTCTGGAGACAGACTGCCCACATTTGAACACTGGCACCTCTGTTTACAACATGAGGCTTCAGTCAAAAGTAACTTCCCATCTCTGTGCCTCCTCATTAGCAAAAGGAAAGCTAATAACAGAACTTAATCCATAGGATTCTTTGGAGTTTGAATTAGTTAAGTAGGCACAAAGAATGTCCTCAAAAAATATCTATCCTTTGTTGCTATTTCTATAATTGTGTTATTTTCCAATTTATAAACATGAGTAGAAAAAAAGAACTATTATATTCTTTGTATGCACATAGAACTACAGTTTTTGGAAGCTTTTTTATACATGAAGACTCATTGTATGCTTAAGAAATTCTTGTAAGTGTGGTCAACTGAGTGTCACACTAATCATTTCGAGTGGAAATGATGAGGAAGCTAAAGGCCATCACACTGTCTCACCCAGGTGGGATGTGGCCAAGTTGGGTGCTACCCTGACCTCTATCCAGACCACCATTTCAACATTCTGTTTCCCTAAGTCACTTTAAAAGAGTGAACATAAAACACAAAGGTGAAGCAAACATTCTACCAAGGTCCACCTGCGAATGCATGACTAAAAAGTATTAGCCAAATTCCAAACTGCCATATTGAATTCTCCTCTCTAGGGAACTTAGAAATTGACCAGTTCTTGAAAATTCAAAGTAAAGGGAAAAGGGTAATTTTCGGACTTTTTTTGCTGGTTGTCAGGTCAGAAATAACAAAAACAGCCCTAACTCACAATTTTATCAAGTTTTCCTTCTGTGAAGCAAGAATAGCAAAATAATCAACTTCAAAAAAACAACTTTACAACCAGCCCGAGTGTGGATGAGAAGTTTTTTGCAAAGTTTGTGGCATATGCATCAATAATTTCAGCAGTGTTCTCTTTGGGAGGCATCCAAACACCTCTGAAACTGAAGAATAGTAGTATTAAGTGTCTACTCTGTCCCAGGAACTGTGCTAGGCCTCTTCATACAAGCTCTCTCATCTCACAATAGTCCTGGCAAGCACATACTGTCACCCCTGCTTTATGGACTGAGAAACAAGATTCAGAGAGGTTAACTGACTCCCCACAGGTCTCAACGAATGCACACAACAGGATGAGCCGGGATCTGAGCCCAGTCCTGCCTGGCTCCAAAGCACCTTGTTCCTTCCACTGAACAGAACTGTCCCTGCTTCATTTCTCAACACACCTTGGGTTAATAATGTGAACCAGAACTTGACAAACTTGAGCCTACTTATAACTGCTGGTGCTTCATCTGATCCCTACTTCCACTTTCCCCAGAAGGGCTGCCTGCCTGTTTTTGCAGTTTACAAAGAGAGTGGGGAAGGAAATGACTCATGAGCTCATTTCTGCAAAGCAGATGGAACTTCTTGGAGAAAAAGGTTCTGTGTGGGAGCCAAGAAATAAATGGGGCAACCTAAGAATCGGTGCATAAGATGCAAATTCCATGAAAATAAGTCTAGAAAATCATCAGTAAGAGTTTATTAAGCTTTTAGTGTGTAGCTGCTCAACATCCATCTAACCTAAGCATTACAGAAGAAACACAGGCAACAAAGAAAAATAAAAAGTCATCAAGAAAATAAACAAACACGCACACACAAGCACACAATACCATTTTAAAACAACACAAGGACTGTAAAATCATTTGCTAATATGATGTGCTTATACACTAAATGTGTCAGAGTTCCAATTACAGACAGGCATAGTAAGGTCTAGATTAGTAGCAAACTTAAAATCCCTCTTATGTTTTCATTTCATGAAGTCAGACTGGATCTGGTCCTGGGAGAACAAGAGGGTTTGGTCAAGAAGGAGGAAGAGGGTATTGGGATTCCGGAAAGGAGGAGTTGGAAAAAAATTGCAGGACAGAGGCTGGGAAAAAATGAGGTCCCTTCCATGGGTCAAGCAGTTTACATTAGGAGATAACTAGAAAGTAAGACAGCGATGGCAGCTGGAAGGACAGGCTGAGGCTGACCTGTGGATGAGCTTGACTGTCCATCAAGACTTTCAGAATTTCATTCTCTGGGTTAAAGACAGCGGGGGTCGGGGGATGATATGATATCAACTATTATCATTTACTGAGCATGAACTCTGCACTAGGTACTAAGCTATGGGCTGGATATTTTTCACTCCTTCAACAGCCCTGCATGTTATCTATGATTATTGTGATCTTTAAGTTGAGGCAATTGAACCTCAGAGAGGTTTGGAAGCCAGACCAAAGTTACCTAGCTAATTAGTAGCAGAATAAGGATTCAAGCTAAGGGCTGGCAACTCCAAAGCCTATACTCTTCCAAAACCTTCACAACTTCACAGTATTCAAACTGATCTAGTATTTGTGCCTGGAGTCTATAGAGTACCACATGGGGGGAAGCTGGAGGAAGGCATAGTAATAGAATTAAAAATGGGATGACTGCCTCTTATTCCAGTAAACAAACAAACAAACAAAACAAAACAAAAAACACAACCTATCTGGGGTCTGGAGTGGTATGGAGCAGTTAATAGCTAACATGTATGGGTTACTTAGTACATGAATAAATAGGACTATTATTTCGTTTAATCTTCACAATAACCCTTAGAAGTAAAACATTATTATTATTATTAATTATTCCTATTACAGGTGAGGAAACCAAAGGTTAGACAAATTAAGTAGTTTGTCAAAGGCCACAAAACTATTAAGAGGCTGGGCATAAAGTCAACACAACGAAACTGTTTTGAGAATGGGAGGCGTGGGGAAGGGGGAGGCAAGGAAAACTCAGCAAATGAGGACTCAGCAGGGCCTGGTGGCTGGCTGGGCATAAGTAAATAAAAGCTATGCGTGACTCAAAGTTTATGCTATGCTCTGAAGCTTGGGAGACCAGAAGTGTGTTATCTTTAATAAAAACAGGGAGGAGACACCCAATTGGACAGGACAGAACAACACTGAGTAGCTTCAAAACAAGAATTTGCCCACTGCAGGGTAAAATATTACAGTGACATCAAAGGCACGGAAAAATGAACAAAAGCTATTGGATTTAGGTATTCGGTCATGGGTCATCCAAAGACAGAGGAAGAAAGAATGGCATTTGTAATGGGTTAAGGGGTGGATGAATAGGTGATGAGGCAGTGGAGACAGAGAAAAAGGGTTTTCTCTTGCAATAGTCAAAATGAGAAAGTAATCACAGCTTTAGGACTCAGAGAGTCAAGGAAAGTTCATTTCTTTCTACAGGATAAAGGAATATTAAGTATGTTTTTAGGTATTTTTTTTATTTTGGCACTGTGTAACGTTTGTCTTCCTACTGCCAAGAGAATACAAACTCCATTCATTGGGGAGAAACTCTGCGATGGCAGAGACCAGAGATGTAAGCAACAGAGAGGCCCCATTATCTACCGGTGTGGACATGGAGACTTAGAGAAGCACAGCACCTCACCTAAAATTACCTTCTGCAAGCAGCAAACCTGACCCTGGGGCTCTCAGTGTTCACTGTACTTCTTCCCTAGACAGAGTGGTCTTACCCTTGGAAAAGAGGGACGCAGCTTCCTTTGCTATGGAAGAGAATGACTAAAGACAGAGAGATGCATTGAGGACACAAAGAGGCGGTGATGACAGGAAGAAGGGGAACAAAGAGGAAGCTGGCACAGGACCAGGGGTGCTGAGCAAAAGAAAACCAACATGACTCCCACTCAGGAAACTGAGGAGGTAAAACGAAGCTTCCAGGGTTGCTCTGGTTGTAAGTCTTGTAGTACAAGTCTGGAGCGTGCAGGGGTGGCTGCATTGTTTTGTTTTTACTGGCTGCCTCTCACCTCTTGGGAAATGCTTAAATCATCAAGAAACCTTCATACTTAAAGATGAAAGGATAAAAAGGTTAAGGGGCCAGCGATGAACTTTTATTAGGCCATGGTATGA
Organism: Physeter macrocephalus; assembly: GCF_002837175.3. NCBI lineage: Eukaryota > Metazoa > Chordata > Mammalia > Artiodactyla > Physeteridae > Physeter > Physeter macrocephalus. The sequence goes on along the minus strand of NC_041221.1, from coordinate 150,491,754 downwards.
TTTTATAATCTCAAATTACATATTCAGTGCTGATATAAAGTAAATATTACCTTGTACAGCTTCTCTTTCCCTACATCACCATCCCTGAGGTGGACATTTATACTCCCCAAACCATGTATTAAATGCCACCACTCTCTGCTTCAAGGGAAAGATCTTTCTTTTCCACGTGTGTTATATATGATGCCATAAGGTGGTAAGTTTGTGAAAATGAGATTTGGGAATGGAATATCGTAAAACCATTCCTCTAAATGCTCCACAATGGCATAGAGCAGACTTCATCCAATATTTATAAAATAAGTGCAATTAAACATCAATGATACAATAAAACCCCTGTGTGACTGAGAAAGAAACACACTTGTTCTCCTCCCTCCTTTATTTCCCCCACTCTGTGGGAACTCTGTTGGATTTTTTTCCTTGCAATTCTCCTTTCCCCTTCAAGGAAACAAAAGCTGAATTCAAGGCCCTCCTAATGAGGCCATTACTGGCCTTACCATAGAAAAGTTAATTCAGAGTAGATTAGAATTTCTCTTAGATGTTTCTTTCCTTCCATCCCCGTTTCCTTTTGCTATTATTTTAATTGCTCATTTATTAAGCTCAGGTGTGTCCAACAGGCACTGAGGCACTGAGAATATACATTAACATAAAGAGAACACGATCCGGGCGGGCCTCACTGAGGTTCACAGACCAACGACAGAGACAGATTTGAGCAAATAGTGTCAGGAAGAAATGAGAACTTTCCCAGAGCTAATGCAGAAGGCGCTGTGGGGTGCCAGGTAGCAACACAGCATGAGGTCAAGAGAAGGACCTTGACATTATGAGCACAGGCTTTGGATGAAAACAGCCCCAGGCTTAATTAAGCCCTGGCTTAGCAGCTATAAAAACTTGGGCAGGTAATGTAACCTCCTTAGGTTGTGGCTTCATCTTTTGTAAAAATAGGGATAACGTCCACTTTATCAGGCTGCCGAGAGCATTATGAGAGATAACTCGTTTAAAGTGCTCAGTACAGGGAAAACCCTCAGTAAACGTCTGTGAAAAAGTCCACGGCTCAGGGGAGTCTGCGTGGAAGTGATACTGGACTGGAGGCTTGAAGGATAAACGGAGAAATCACTGGATGAATGGGATTGGGGAAGAGGCAGTAGGAAAGTTCACTCCAGAACAGGCAACCACGGGGCACAGGAGAGCTGCCAGCAGGTGAGTAAAAGTGAATCAGAAGCTGCACAGGGACAGCAGTGGGGATGAGGCTGGAAGGGACCGAGAGCCTCACGTGCCCTGAGATGCTGGATGTTTCCCTGAGGTTGAGAAGGCACTGAATGGTGTCCGTGCTACTGGCCCAGGAATTATAACAGGACGCCTCCAGAAAGGACACCACCACTGACAACCCTCTTCCCTGCTGTCTCCAAAGTCTCTGGTTATTTTTTGCCTTACACAGAATTCCTAACAAGCTGACCATGGGCTGGACATATTACAGTCATTCAATCTTTAATGCCACAGACCAGCTACTGCTCAAATTTTTTCTCTCTCTGAAAGAGGGATGTATGCCCAGCGGTCCTTTTTTTTTCCTTCAGCAAAAATGGGGCCGGATATAGCAGGTGATGTCTAAACACACGAGTGGATAAAAAATCAAAAGGTGAGTTGATTGGCTTTACTTAGTAGTACATTTTGGTCGCTGACTTGTAAAAGCAATCAATCCAAACTTATATGGGAGCATCCCCTGTGTATCAGGCACAAGGGGAGTCTCAGTGGGGGACATGGGAGCCAGACATCATGGTCCTGTCTGCAAGCCTCTAGCTGAGGAGGCAAGACAAAAAGTGGGAAACTTTACACAGGATTCAAAACTACCTGGACAAGAAAATAAAAGTTATTACTCAGGCACAGATGTTAAGAACTCACTGTTGAAAGGAAGGAGATTTCTCAGGGGAAGGAAATACCTAGAAACCCTTGGGAAGAAGTTGATTTGAAGTAAGTTTTGGAGAAGGGAAACATTTAATGACAAGGGGAGAAAGGACATTTTCTATCTGTGATTTCTAGACTTGGTGATTTCATTGTTGACTAAAATTGCCAAACAAACCATATAAGGCAGGTGAGAGTTGCAAGAATTTGTAAACTTTGTATTCCTCCAAAACATAGAAAAACCGCCTCTCTACTAGCACCACTGTTTCAAAAAAAAGCAAGAATATTCTAATATACACAATGAAAGGAAAGCAAGCCTAGAATAAAAGTCAAATAGTCATTTTCTATTGCTGTGTAATGGATTACTACCATGAGTTTGTGGCTTAAATCAACACCTGTTTATTATCTCATGGTTTCTGGAGGTCAGAAGTCCAGGCACAGAATTGGATTCACTTTCCAGGATCTCGGAAGGTTTACATCAAAGTTTCAAGTGGGCTGTGTCCTTTTCTGGACCTCAGATCATTTTCAAGTTCAGGTGGTTGGGGGGAAAATTCAGCATTTTGCAGCTGTAGAACTGAGGCTTCCATTCTCTTTCTGGCTCACTGCTGGGGCACTGCTCATAGGTCCTAGAAGCTACTCAGTTCTTTGCTATATGGTCCCCTCCATCTCCTCTTATGCACTTTCAATTTCTGACTTCCTCAGTCTTTGATCTCTGTACCTGAATGTAAAGGGCTCATGTGATCCAGGCCCATCCAGATAATCTCCCTTTTGATTTACTCAGAGTCAACTGGTTAGTAACTTGGATTACATCTGCAAAATCCCTTAGGTCGTGTAACATAACGTAACATAACACAATCATAGGGGTGATACCTCATCATATTTACAAGTTCCTCTCTCACTGAAATGGAGGAAATTATATAAGGTGTAAATATCAGAGGGTGAGGATCTTGGGGGGAAATGGGTTTTTAAGAAAGGAAGCAACGATTTTATATCAAGATATTACAAAAGTTAGCTTTAAAAAGTCTTAAACAGAGAAAGGTTTTATATTGTTGTATAAAACTTACTTTTACATAAGTAAAAGAAATGTACAAATCTAAAAAAAGAGGAGATACATGTATAGCTTTGCTCTACAGTAGAAACTAACACATTGTAAAGCAACTATACTCTAATAAAAATTAATGAAAAAATAAACAGCTCATACAACTCAACATCATAAAAACAAACAACCTGGTTAAAAAATGGGCAGAAGAACTGAATAGACATTTTTCCAAAGAGGAAATGCAGATGGCCAACAGGCACATGAAAAGATGATCAACATCACTAGTCAGCAGGGAAATGCAAATCAAAACCACAATGAGATACCACCTCACACCTGTCAGAATGGCTATCTTCAGAAAGAACACAAACAACAAATGTTGGTGAGGATGTGAAAAAAAGGGAGCCCTACCTCCTACACTGTTGGTGGGAATGTACATTGGTGCAGCCACTGTGGAAAAGAGTACAGAGGGCTCTCAAAAACTAAAAATAGAACTACCATATGACCTAGTAATTCTCCTTCTGGGTATATGTCTGAGAAAAACAAAAGCACTAATTTGAAAAGATACATGCACCCCAAAGTTCATAGCAGCATTATTTACAACTGCCAAGATATGGAAGCAACCTAAGTGTTCATCAACAGATGAATGGACAAAGATTTGAGATATATATATACACACACACACACACACACACACACACACACACAATGGAACACTACTCAACCATAAAAAAGAACAAAATTTTGCCATCTGCAGCAACATGGATGGACTTGGAGGGCATTATGCTAAGTGAAATAAGTCAGACAGAAAAAGACAAATACTATTTGATATCACTTATATATGAAATCTAAAAAATACAACAAACTACTGAATATAACAGAAAAGAAACTGACTCATGGATACAGAGAACAAACTACTGGTTACCAGTGATGCTGGGGAGGGGCAATATAGGAGTGGTGGTGTGGGGAGCAGAAACTATTGGGTATAAGATAGGCTCAGGGATGTATTGCGCAACACGGGGAACATAGCCAATATTTTGTGATAACTGTAAATGGCAAGTGACCTTTAAAAAATAAATAAATAAATAAATTCTGCCAACAACAATGTGGAAACAAGAGTGGAGTGGATATTTCCCCAGTTGATCCTTCAGATGAGACCCCAGCCCTGGCGGATACTTAGTTGCAGTTTTGTGAGACACCATGAAGCAGAGGACCCATGTAAGCCACAATAACTGTTAAATAATAAGTGTGTGTTTTAAGTCAAAAAAACTAATTTATTTCAAATTAAAAAAATATATATATATATATATCATCTACCACTGCCTTCTGAGGGAGGGTGCAGATGCAAGAGCCCTTTGTGGGGCAAGCTGGGGTGATCATGCTGTTCTGTATGATTTGGGGAGTGGGAGGAGGGGAAATTTGAGATGAAAGGGGAAATGCAGGAAGAGAAAAAAATAGAAAAGAGATCCTGGATGTACTAGGGGAGAAAGGCAGAGGAGGGGAGACAGTCCCCAATGTGATTTGACTTAGGAGGGAAGACATAGCTGATGAAAATGTCAAGGTGATTGCTACAGGAGATGCTCTTGCTCTGGCTTCCCCTATGAAATCTTCAGTAGAATGTACATTCTCTCTAAGACTCTCCATGTGTCGGGAATTTCCTTGACAAATGCAAAGGAGTGCTAAGTTCTGCATCAAAGATGGTGTGGGTCAAACACACAGAAGTGCAGATGAAGACAGCAACACTGCACACACTTACACACAGGTAAGTTGAAGGCAATGGAAGCAACATTCTTAATACAATTTGAGCTCAATTTTGAATATTCAGAGGTAATGAGAGATGGCAGGAAATCTTAAGCCCTTCCCCTCTAAGTACTTTTCCATCTTCGCCCCAAGGATCTAGAAGAACAAACCCTTCAAAGAACAGAAGTTTAAGTGCAAAGACTACAGATGAACATGGAGAACTAGATCAGTCTCTATGAAGCAGCAAGGGATTCATCTGAGAGCCATGACCGTGGGGACCGCAGTTCTAGACGTGGACACAAAGACAGGGGAGCAAGAGAGCCAAGGTCTCTTGCAGCCGAGTGAACATCCGACAGAGGGCTTTGGAAACATCCCTTAGTCTATCGTTATGTATTCTTTACCATAAGCTCTGGAGGGAGGTCATTACAACCATCTCAGTGAGTCGGAAAATACAGGGAATTGTGGAGGTTAAATGACCCACCTGGGGCTGCCGTGCAATACGGAGTAAAGTTGAGATTAGAACTTCCCAGTGTCTATGCCCCAGGCCTTTGCGAAACCTTAACAGAGATCAAGTTCTCAAAAACCAGCAGCTTTCGCTCTGGGGCATGGCAACAGGACTATGGAAAATTGTACCAGGGCTGGAGGAGCTGTGATTCGGTGGGATGCATTAGAGGCCGCCTGATCCCACGCTTGAAACCTCTTGTCTCAGTTTCTTATTTTGATAGCTGAAATGCAGTGCCCTGGCTTTTCTTCACCAGAGACAATGGATGGAAGAATGAACAGGGGAAAGTGTGGGGTAGGAGCATATTTCTTCAAAGAATTAAATACAGAATTACCATGTGATCCAGCAATTCCACAACCAGGGATATACCCAAAAGAATGGAAAGCAGGAACTCAGACATTTGTACACAAATACTCATAGCAAATTATGGCCAACAGCCAGAAGGTGGAGATGACTCGAGTGTCCATGATGGATGAATGGATAAATGAATACAGTCTATGCACACAATGGAATATTACTCAGCCTTAAAAAGGAATGGAATGCCAACACATGCTTTCACATGGATGAACCTTGAAAACATTATACTAAGTGAAATAAGCCAGTCACAAAAGGGGAAATACTGTATTATTTCACTTACATGAGGTTCCTAGAGTAGTCAAATTTATAGGAATAGAAAGCAGCATGGTGGTTGCCAGGGGCTGGGGTTGGGGGTGGAGAAGGGGATATAGGGAGTTATTGTTTAACGCGCACAGAATTTCAGTTTAAATTGATGAAAAAGTTAGGGAGAAGGATGGTGATGACAGGTGCACGACAATGTGAATCTACTAAATGCCACTGAATCGTGCACTGGAAAATGGTTAAGATGGTAAATTCTATGTTATATGTATTTTATCAGAATTTTTTTAAAGGGGGAAAAGAAGATCGTGACTACTGATTTCCTATGTATAATATAATCTCCACTAGACTGTAGGGCCTAAGAAGGCAGAGACCACGTTTTGCTTATTATCATGTCACCAGTGCAGAGTGAACAGTGTCACGCATAGTAGGTTCTAGATAAATATTTGTTAAGGGCTTCCCTGGTGGCGCAGTGGTTGAGAGTCCGCCTGCCGATGCAGGGGACACGGGTTCGTGCCACGGCCCGGGAAGATCCCACAAGCCGCGGAGAGGCTGGGCCCGCGAGCCATGGCCGCTGAGCCTGCGCGTCCGGAGCCTGTGCTCCGCAACGGGAGAGGCCACAGTAGTGAGAGGCCCAAGTACCGCCAAAAAAAGAAAAGAAAGAAAAAAAATATTTGTTAAGTAAGAAAACCAACCCTGGCGCACTACTGTGGAGTGATACCACCCGTGGCTCCTTCTGTCACAGTGCTGTGCTTTCACACATTTGAGTCACTGTCTCTTAGCCTGATTTAGAGATGCCCTCTCTAGACTAAGCAGCTCTCTGCAGCTGTGCTAACAAGGGCCCAGCCCAGCTTCCCCACCTTTCAGTCCTATCAACCCATAAAAGAACGCGATTGGATAGGACTCTAAATTATTGAATGAATACAGAATAGGGCATCGATACTAAGAGCTACTTATCGCAATAGTATACAATAGAGAACTTTTTATTATTCAAAAAATTTAAAGATATCCAATGGATTCCAGTCCTGCCTGGTCATGAGCATCAAGTAGGGAGTTTGTTAAAAATATATATTCTCTGGTATCACCCTCCTGACACATGATTTAGTTAGTCTAGGATTGGGCCCTGGGAATCTGGATTTTTAAAAAATTTATTTTATTGAAGTATAGTTAATTTACAATGTTGTGTTAATTTCTGGTGTCCACCAAAGTGATTCAGTTATATATCTATATCTATATCTATATCTATCTTTTTTCATATTCTTTTCCATTATAGTTTATCACAGGATATGGAATACAGTGCCCTGTGCTAAACAATAGGACTTTTTATCCATTCTATATATAATACTTTGCATCTGCGAATCCCAAATTCCCAATCCCTCCCTCCCCCACCAGGAATCTGGATTTTTGTCTGCCGGTTTGCTTAAGCGGCTGTAAAAATAAGTTGAAAACCTCTGCCTTAATTACTTGATGAGTATGTCTTACTTCCCAAATGATAAACTCGATGAGGGCAAGAGATATGCCTTACATAGTTTGTATACCACCTATAGCATCTAGGAGATTAGTAAGTGCTGAGCTGACTGATTAATGTCCCTGTAAAATAAAAACAGCATACAGTGCTGCTCTCCCCTAGCCACTTATGCCATTCCACCACCTCAAAACCCACAGACCCAAATGCAGCTCTTCATTCTAATGCAGCAAAGTATATGAATATAAACATTTATAAATATGTTGCCTTTTAGAGCAATATTAGCAAGGGCTGATTATCCCTTTACGTCCACATCTGTTCTTTCAGATACTTGGAATTCAGCAGACTTATGAATAATACATTTCAAATCACAGGAGAGTCCAAGAGCCAAAAAGCTGTACATTGCCAGGGCCAAGCAGTGTGTGTTTAAACTAGAACAGCCACAGAGAAAAAGCACCAGAGTTGCTTTAAACAATAATAATGCCAATGATTTGAGTTATAAAACAGTACTTTTCCAGGCAATATAGGTTGTGCTCAAGCCCATTTTTTAAAAATAAAATTTTTGTATTTATTTATTTTTGGCTGTGTTGGGTCTTTGTTGCTGCACGCGGGCTTTCTCTAGTTGAAGCGAGCAGGGGCTACTCTTTGTTGTGGTGAGCGGGCTTCTCATTGCTGTGGCTTCTCTTGTTGCGGAGCACGGGTTCTAGGGCACGCGGGCTTCAGTAGTTGTGGCTCGTGGGCTCTAGAGCGCAGGCTCAGTAGTTGTGGCACAAGGGCTTTATTGCTCCATGGCATGTGGGGTCTTCCAGGACCAGAGCTTGAACCCGTGTCCCCTTCATTAGCAGGCGGATTCTTAACCACTGCGCCACCAGGAAGTCCCTCAAGCTCATTTTATAACGAGAAGGAATAGGTACTATTTTTTGGTATTTCCTCCTCCAAATTTTGATATCCCGCCCTTATTATTTTGGAATGATGTCTAAATTTTACCAGTAGCAACACATCATTTGTGCTTCAAATAGGTCTCTGCCCAGATGTCCCTTTTACAATGTGAGTACGTTAATTTATAATTCATTGACACTTGAGTGTGAACTAGGTCAGCATAACTTAAGGTCAGACAGAACTCCAGGTTTAAGATGACCTTTAGTTAAACACTTTTGGGAAATGGTGAAAACAGTATCTTTTCTCCGAGAGTCAAAAACACATCTCTACAGTGGTTCTCAAACTGTAGTCACTGGACAAGTCACATTGGCATCACTTGGGAACTTGTTAAAAATGCAAATTCTCAGGCCTACTAAGCAGAAACTCTGGGCGTGGAGTCTGGTGATCTGTGTCGTGACAGTCCTCCAGGTGAGGCTGATGCTCACGAGAGTTTGAGAACCACTGTATTAGAAGGCCTGCAGTAATGAAACATGCTTATTTAAAGCCATATTAGCCAAACACAACTGCCCCCAGACCCCTTTTCCATGTAACACCTATCAACTCCCATGAAATCTATAGTTGATGAGATACACATCAGAACTAACCTAAATGGGAAAAGAATCTGAAAAAGAAAAGATACATGTATATGTATAACTGAATCACTTTGCTGTACACCCGAAACTAACACAACATTGTAAATCAACTATATACTCCAATATAAAAAAAACTGCCACACCAGATTCTGAAAAATCAAAATATATTAATTGCACAATTGGCAACATACAATGACAAGAACAACTATTTATTGCATGATACTATGTGCTAGACCCCAAGAATACCATGGCAGATCTGACAGACATAATCCCTTCCTCCTCAGGATGTACTATCTAGTACGGAAGACAGATCAACAATGAACATGTGGGGAAAGCTATATATGAAGTCTGCACACTGTGTAAGAACACGTAAGGGCAAATGAACAGGGACAACGGACAACTCAACATGACTTGGGTCATTAATTTGCTTTGCAAGCTATTCTCATCCTCCTCTTGTCTTCACTGCCTTGGCCAAGGGGACTAAAGCACCTGCCCCAAGCAGATATAATCTGACTACTTCATTCAGATACACTTTCAGGAAGTCCCAAGATACAAGGGCTTTAGAAAGGTCATGGTCATCAATGAAGCTGGGTGCTACAGTCTGAATGTTTGGGTCTCCAAAATCCATATGTTGAAGTCCTAACCTCCTAATCCATATGGCATTAGTAGGTGGGGCCTTTGAGAAGCGCTGGTCATGACGTGCTTAAGACTTTTATGAATGAGACTACGGTCTTATAAAAGAGACTCTGCAGATATCCCTTGACCCTTCCACCATGGAAGGACACAGTGAGAGAAGCTGGCTGTCTGCATTCTGGAAGAGTGCTTTCACCAGATACTAAATCTGCTGCTGCCATGATCCTGGACTTCCCAGCCTCCAAAACTGTGAGAAATAAATTTCTGCCATTTGTAAGTTACCCATGCTGTGATATTTTGTTATAGCAGCCCAAACAGACTAAGACAGCTGGCCAGTGGAGCTGCCATACGCGTGCTCACAAAAGGCTTGTTTCCTCTTAGGTTGCGGTTACCCACTGGATCTTCTGAACCTCCAAAGCCAGGCCTCTGGTGCCATGGGCCTGCTGCTTTGAATGTAGCTAAGGTTTGGGGAACTGATCAAAGAGAATGATATTGCTGCTGCAAAGACAACAATAGCCTGGATTTGCACCTTGAGAAATCTATAGCCAAGTAACATTACCAAGTACAGTGAGCTCCTTTAAAACAGGGGATTTTGTCAGTTGTGTTCACTGACATATTCCCAGGCTCTAGAACAGTGCCTGCCTGACACACAGTAGAAGTCAACGAAATATTTGTCTTTTGTGGTTCAGCAAACCCTCTGTGTCAATCTTGTGCTGACCCATGTATTAGTAAGAGGAGGCTAATTGCTAAAACAGTGTCAAAATATATAAAAGCTCAAAGACAACAGAGGAGAGCTATCCAACAGATCTTTCCACAATAACGGAAATGTTCTTTACCTGTGTTGCCCGACATGACAGCCACTAGTCCCATGTAGCTACTGAGGACTTGAAATGTGGCTAGTGTGACTGTTGATCAGATGTTCAGGCTGTTGGTGCTGAAACATTCCCTGAGACAGGACTTCTTGTTCTAAACAGGTTCCCAAACTGACCTGGAGGGAGGCCTGCTCTGTCTCACCACATCCTTCAGTCCAGTTGTTCAATTCCTCTGTTCCTTCAAATCAAACTTAACTGCATTTTCTCTTGAAGCCTGGCTGGATGATGATATTAATCCAATTAACACTTGCATGTGAATAAGAATACCCACAATGCTACCACTTGATACGGTCAAGTCTCCCAAATGTCACAGCTGCATGTTAAGCTCACAACTTTAATGAGTGAGCACAAGGTATGACTGATAAGGGAACTTCAGGCAGGGCCTTTGGGGAGATATCAATCTAACTAGTAGTGTCAGCTCTCAACAGTCCTGAAACACTTGTAAAAAGGGGTGAAAAAGATTTGGATGTTGGTTGAAAAGAGTAAGGGCACTGGGTTAATAAATCCTTCCTCTGCCAGCGACAGGATAGTTTCCAAGCTAGGGCTCCACAGGCAGGAGAGAAGGAGAATAAAAGATTCCTTTGCCCAGAAATTCATCAAAGGAACTCCTGCCCTTGGTTAGGAGCTGTCAGAGATCACTTCACCCTGCTTCACTGGAACTGAGCATTGGAAATGTCAGGCACTTTCCTAGCAATGACTGATGCACTCTTTTGGGGAGGATTCCATATTGCTGGCTAACTTATCTTGCATTTGAGTCTTGTCTCTCTGTAGACTCTCAGCTGCTAGGGGAGACCTACCTCATTCAAGCATGTGAATCTCTGAAGCCCTGAGCACCGCGTCTGGGGAGCCATGACTCACAGTGATGATACACCTGTTCAGTCTGGCCAACGGGGCCCACACAGCTATTCTGGACAATCTGAGTTCTGGTCTAGCTGTGTGGCCTTAATCAAATCACTTTCCCTCTCTGAACTTTGGATTTATCTTCTAAAAAGAGAGTTTGGCAAACTACAGTCTGTGGGCCAGTTCAAGGTTGTGGCCTATTTTCGCACAACTTGTGAGCGAAGCATTTTTTTTTTTTTTTTTTTTACATTTTTAAGGGTCTATAAAAACAAAACAGAGAAAAATATGCAACTGAAACCATGTAGGGGACTCATAAGCCTAAATTTTTTTTACTATCTGGCCTTTTACAGAAAAAGTTAGCCAACCCCTACTCTAAAATGAAGACAACAGACTAGAACAAATGCTTTTGTTCTTTTAAATTTTGCTTGCTCCCCACCCTCCAAAGGAACCATCTCTCTAAAGAATTTACAAGTCCAGATAGTAAATAGATAACACAAGTGCCAAGCCACCTACGGTGATGCAAGGGTGGGAGCTTGGTCAATATCCTTTCCTCCGGACTCCTTAGCAAACCCCTCAGGCTCCTAGAGTACAGTTTGAAAGCCTCAGACAAAAATGATACCTAAATCCTCTTTTTCTTTTTGGCCCAGGCATTCTTTGTTTTGGGGAGGCAATAGAGCTTAGTGGTTAGTGCTTAAGAGTGGGAGTCAGAGTATTTGGGCTGAGTCCTAGCTTTATCTCTTATTATCTATAGGCATTGGTCAATTACTTAACCTCCCTAAACCTCAATTACCTCAAAATAGGAACCACAAGAGTAACCTACCTCTAGGGCTGCAGTGAAGGTTAAATGGAATAATGCGTGGACAGCATTTAGCAGGTCTGGCAACATACAAAGATATCAATCAGTAGAAGCTCTCATGACTATTGTGAGAATGTTCTCTTCCTTTCTTTGTCTCTCACACACACCTGCCTCTTGCAACAGCTTTAACAATGCGGTTCAGAGGTCAACAAGTCCCGTATCATAAAGTACCTACCATGCTCCACATCGAGGGACACTCAATATATATTAACCAACCAATACCGTTGGCAAAGGGCTGAGCATCCCACAGTTGAGAAGCTCAACAAGGGCGTGAAATATTTTCCCTGAATTTCACTCCATCATCCCGCTTCCCTAAGCCCAAAGCCCTCCAGATACCCTCCTTGCTGCCATAATAAAAACGCACACAAAACCACACATATAAATAAAATATTGTGCTGCTCATGAGAGGCAAGCCAGCAGTTTTCTCATCATGCCAGTGACAAGTTTATGAGCTCTACAACTGCAGTTGAAATATTTTTGCTATTTTCACGATTTTCTTGGCTTCCGTCCCAAGGAATTAATCATTTCTCCAGCACTGGGGAGAAGCTGAGAAATCGCAGGCATGACTGAATGACATGATAGTGTATTCTCTTCGCCCACGCCAAATCTCTCTCTGTGCATGAAACTAAATCGTTCCAGGGGAAAACGTCTTGCTGTGGTCGGGAAAGTATGGAAGCATAATTCCTCCAGGGCTCTTGCTTCCTGGCAAGTGGCCAGGTAGTTGGACTTCAGTTCTTTTGAGTTTCACAAATTCTAGGTGAAGAAAGATGAACATACTCAAGGTCTTGTGGATATGCCTAAATTAAAGTCATGATGTCATTGGGTTGGCAGGAAATAGTTGCTCTGGAGGACCAACAAAGGTTATGTATGACTGAGAAGAGATACTCCTGTGACCCAGTCCGGAATCAGCAAATTTGAACTAGAAGAGACTCATCATCTAGTCAGTCTCCTCCTCACTTTGCAAGTGAGGAAGCTGTAAACCCATGGGCTTTGGAGACAGACACACGTGGATTTGAGACTCTGCCTCTCGTTACCAAATCACCTAACCTTTCTACCATCCAGTTCCTCTCTGCAAATGCTACCTTCTTCACAGAAGTATTAAGAGGATGAGAGACACAGTTTAGCCCAGGGCTCAGTACATGATGAAAGACTGAATATACAAATAGACAGTGGCCAGACCATATAAAAGACAGCTGTGACCCACAATTAAGACAAGCTGCCCAGGAAACCAACCCCCTATTTACAATAACCCACTCTGGAAGCCAGCCCCGCTGTAAATCAGATTTGCAAGAAGTCAGATTGTTATCTCTAGTGACAATGAAGGAGGCTAAACAATTACTTCTTAAACAATCAGCCCCACATGGCCAGGACTTAAAATTAATAACTGACAGCTTCCCTAATTGTGTTCCCACTTCCAACTTAGAACAAACCAAAGAAAGCCAAATAAGCTCCCCTAACCAATCACATACATGCCCAGCTTTCAGCTAGTCTGCCTACAACTTCCTCACGCCAACAGTCTCCAAAGCAGGGATATCGGAAGCTTTCCTACTTCTCTGCCTGCCTTTGAGTCTCTGCCAAAACACAAGCGATGGTGGCCAACTCCCTTGCTGTAGCAAGCTTTGAATTAACAGCCTTTGCTTGTTTCCATTTGGTCTTCCTTTACTTCCACAATGTACACACACCTACCCTGCACATCGCCTGCACAATCACACACATGTTTTCATACAGTGAATAAAGAAAAGATAAACATCTTGAAAGACAGTGTTGCGATTTTCAATCCATTGATAAAGCCAATGAACAAACAGGTCATCACCACAGTGTGATTACTCAAGCTTGTTCTATCCAAAGAGAATTCTAAAAAGACTAAGTTTGCATTGTGTTGATCTTCCAAGGGCTTACCCAACTGTTCCCTAATTTGCTCACCAACTTTATGAATGGATCAGAGGTAGAGCTCACAGCTTCACTGAGCACAGAAGGCACAAAGCCAGGGCCCATAAAAATGGTTTTTTTTTTTTTAAATCAGAAGGAAAAAGATGAGCTTTTAGGTGAAAGAAAATAATTTATACATATTATTTGCATACTGGTTTTTATACCAACACTGTTGCAGAATATAATTTTAATTCATTTTGTGGACGAAGGAGCCCACAAAGGCAGAAGTTCCTGGAGTCTTCAAAAGTCATAGTATAGCCCGGGTCAGAGGAAATATTTGTCCTTTGTGGATAAGTAAAGCAATGGTCACTATCACTTATCTATTTCAGGCTCACCGCCCACCCATAATCTCTCTTCCACATCCTGGTAATTCTCAAATTGGTCTTCCAGCTATCCTCTGGTATGCCGACACTTTCGATTCATTCCTTCTGCAGATGTGAAAGCTAATATGTTCAATAAAGAAGAGCTCATTACCCAACTTGGGGAAAAAATAATTTATAAACTTTGTTGGCCTCCCACACTATTAGGATCACAATCTGGTCCTAATTTATAATTCTGTTTCACCCACTACTGCCATGCCCAGAAGTTCCCCATCCTTGGTTCAGGCAGGACCACATCATACCTGCCAAGATGCTCCTCTGCCTAGCAAGAGCCAGTATATTCTGCTAAGATCCTGCTTCACAAATCGTATTCTCAGTGAAATCCTCTCAAGTGTCCAATATGAGATGTTCCCTCATCTTACTGCCAAAGCACCACTAGATCAGAATTGACTGTAATTAGATATATGTTGATCTTAGAATATGGCCTCTTTGAGGGCAGGAATCAGATCTTATCTGTTTAGTTTCTGAGTGCCAAGAACTGACATTTATTAAGTGACATGCCCAGAATGCAAAACTCACCAGCAGCGAAGTTGGTATTAGAAGGTAAGTCAACAGTTTCCTGGTTTTGCCTTCTTTTAGTTAATCCCACATCTTAATAATATCCAGCTACACCAGGGAGGCAGATGAATGCTCTGGATGTCAGGAATTGAAGTAAAACAGCGCAGTGCTAATGAATATTTAAAAACAGTCTCTCCAGGGAAAAAACAAAACAAAAACAAAAACAACCCTCTTGATTCATACCATTTGCCAATTGCTGTGGTGTAAATACCCCCACTATGGCCAATTTCAAGCTATTACCTATCATGTTGACTTCACTGAACAAAGAGTTGAGAAGAGAGGCCTGGGGTACACCATTATGTAGTATTTCCACCACACAGAGGCCATAGTCTAAACAACCTCCAGAACATAAATAACCACATAATGCAATAAAAATAATTAAGAAGTGTTGATTGTCTGAGAACTTATTATTACCTTTATTTTAATTAATTTATTTAACTGTAAATTTATAAATAAATTTAATTTTAATAATGGCTGTGACTCAATTGGCAAAATTCCTGAAAATTTAACAATTGGCTCTTGTGGACCAGTACAAGCTGTCTCCACTGCCCCACAGATAGCAAGAAGCAGGGTTGGATGTAGCCTAGAGGGATGCTGTGAAAATAAATACCCAGAACACTTGAGAGTTTACATCAACAAAAGAGTAAAGGCACTGCTTAGATTATATTTCATTACTTAGGCAGGTCTTCCCTGTCCCTGCCCTGTGCTTGGCTGTGACATGTCCCTTTTATCCCATGTGTGCAGTGCCTCCCTCTCCCACCAGACTGTAGGCTCTAAGAGGTGGAAGACCTTATCTATTCCTCACTGCTGTACTTCTGCTGTCAGGTTCTCAATAAACGTTTGTTGAATGTGTGGATGGAGTACATATATGAGCATCTTGTTGCCACTCTGTCACTTTTACATGGAAATGATGGGGGTAATGCTGCAAGACAGATGTCAAGGGACACAGGGTTTGAAACAGGAACCATAAAAGGGTAGAGAGATCAGCTGGGTGCTTTATGTCCACCTAGAGGGGTGGGATAGGGAGGGTGGGAGGGAGATGCAAGAGGAAGGAGATATGGGGATATATGTATTTGTATAGCTGATTCACTTTGTAATAAAGCAGAAACTAACACACCATTGTAAAGCAATTATACTCCAATAAAGATGTTAAAAAAAAAAAAGGGTAAGTCTTCACTCAGTGTGACCTAATGTTGCTTGCATTTGAGAAATCCCTGAGAATACACTCAGTGTTTGTGTGCTAAAAGGACCAAGGTTGCAAATAGCGGTCAACTGCCATGCTTTTTTGAATACTTTATATAAAGTACTAGATGTTAACTATGAACTAGAAACAAGCACAGCGAATAACAACTTAATAAGCAAACTAAAGCAATATTGCACAGAAGAGTATCTTATTCTTGTCCACAGTTTAAGAAAAAAGTGTCACTAAAGAACATATGAAACTTGAATTCTTTTTTTGCCCTGTGTAATTTCAAAAAAAATAATAGTAACAAGCAGAGATACAGTACTACTATGTGCCACGTACTGTTAATGCATTTAGTCATATAATAACCCTCCAATGTATGGATTGCTATTATCATAAGGAAACTGAGATACAAGGAATTTAAATAACTTGCCCAAGCTCACATAGTTAGAAACTAATGGCAGTCTGGCTCCAGAGTATCTGCTCTTAATCATTGGGCTATAGAACAGCTGACAAACAATGTCCAGAATGTCTAGAATGTCTTTGGAGCTTTATCCTTCTGGACTCAGTCCCAGGTGTCATAAGCAAGAGTTTTAATCTTCTTAGAAGATCTCTGGGGGTAGACATCCAGTCTCTGGATGAGATGAGGAACAACCCAAGTTTAGGGACATATGAATGTCTTTCTTAACTAGTGGAACAAGGATCAGGAATTCCTGCCAGCTGCCTACCTTTGGGTCCCACATAATGGGTATGTGTTTGGGTAAATGCTTTAGGACATCATTTCAAATGGAGATATGTCCTGTAGGAGGAAGAATTTGCTAAGCCTCTCAGGTTAGGTAGCCAACAGAAGGACCATGAGAATAAGACACAAGGGAAGCTTATCTTTGAAGAGGTTTGGGGAGAAAAATCTTCAGAAATTTGTGCCTCTTCAAACATTTGAATGTTTGTGTGCATGTGTTTGGGAGAGGGTGGTGGAAGGGAATCTACAAGGAGGGAAATCTGACAGGCTCACTCTAGAGAAGGATCTTACCTTTCTTCCTCTGCCATACCCATCACAAAGTCAAACCAATATTTCAGGTATGTGCATGTGATGCCATTTTAGTAGATGCACAAATAACTGATTTTTTTTAAGGCATGTGTTTTTATTTCTTTAAATTTTTAAAAATTTATTTATTTTATTTTATTTTATTTAGTTTTGGCTGTGTTGGGTCTTCATTGCTGTGCGGGCTTTCTCTAGTTGCGGCAGTTGGGGGCTACTCTTCATTGCGGTGCACAGGCTTCTCGTTGCGAGGGCTTCTCTTGTTGTGGAGCACGGGCTCTAGGTGCGCAGGCTTCAGTAGTTGTCGCTCATGGGCTCAGTAGTTGTGGCTCACAGGCTTAGTTGCTCCGTGGCACGTGGGATCTTCCCGGACCAAGGCTCGAATGCGTGTCTCCTGCACTGGCAGGAACTACTGTGCCACCAGGGAAGCCCCAAATAACTGATTCTTATGAGGCTAGTGTTGGGACCTTCTGGTTTCAATATTGTGTATTTTAAAATAATATCTATATTAGGTTTTCACTTTCAGAAATATTTAGGGAGATATTTAAAATACAAATGGATCTCCATCATTCCTTTTCAGTTGCTAAAAGTTATAGATTAATAAAATCATGGAAGGTCACCAAGAATGGGAATGTGGAAAAAATAGAAGTTAAACTTATTTTGTTAAGAAAAAGCAGGGCTTTTTTGAAGAATTTGGAGAAACTAGTCTAATTAACTGATCTAAACTCTTAGCTGTATTTTAATGTAGCCCATGGATGGATTCTGGCACGATAAGGCGTTCAGACTGCCAAATCCAAGATCAATTTGTAGGAGAAACGGCAATCAGTCATTAATTGATTTCTGATTCTATTCAGCTTTAAATTAAAGGACACCTCCAGGCCCTTGCAAATAAAATAATAATCAGTGACTGGGCACATCTGACAGCAATTTGATTGCTGTCCATATCACACTACTGGGTTTGCCAAAGGACTGCCACCTGGTCCTTGAATCAATCTGCCCATTGTATTTAATCCTTCAATTGTCTCTCAGTTAATGAACCAGGGTCCATGGCACAGGCAGAGGTGTTCAAGGAAACTATCATCAGGAGGCTTTTTAAAAGAGCAAATGGTTCCTGTACTCACGTCTTGAATATCTCAATAGTCACCTCACCTCTCTAACACACAGCTGCTTCTGATAGTAATTCAGAATCACAGGTTGGTGGTGCCATCAGCAAAAAGTAGCTTCACGCCAAAATTTAAATATGACTTCTTTGCAGACTCAGAATGTGAAATCCAACTTATATAGCTCTTACCTAGCTAGATAAACCACCAATATCCACTGATCCTGCAAAGATGACGTCGCACAGCTTCACACCTTTGAGTCTTACTTAGAATCTCTCTCCCTTCTTTCTCTCCTTTTCTAAGAAGAGTCAGAATGGACAGGGCACAGCACAAGAACTGTAGTTAAAGGAATCTTTGCTCTGAGATATCAAAATGGACTAGGTCAGTTTTAGATTGTCATATGAAGGGGCGCAGTGGGAAATTAATGTTCTCCACCATTTCGTATATTTCTCTCATGCCAAACTCAACACTCATTTCTCCTTCACCATGTGCATTTTCCCAAATAAGGACATTTTTCTTCGGATTGTTTTGGGGTACTTTTTTGGGTTACAGAACATGTATTTTCTTTCTAACATCTCAGAACATTATTTAGCGACCATACTGTATGCCAAACAATAATTCTGTTCTTATAAAGCAATGTCAGGTTTCAACATCTACTCTTCATCTGCTAAGACAGAGTTAGCAAAGAATATTTCATCTTCAGCTGGGCCCTGTTAGTCCTTCAACTCAGCTCACAGGTGCAATACATCATGTCTGGAGGCCCTCTGGTATTATATAACCTCCCATGCATAACTTGAATTAGCAAGGAAATGACATATTTATACAGCAATTAAAAATATGTTTAGCATTCCCTGAGGTGCCACCCCTCCCAATTATTTAAGCTAAAGCACATTAATCATCTGGCAGGGTGTAGAACAATAGAGACAGCAGGTGTTTCTGTACCCAATGCTTAACACAACACATGGAAACAGAATCTGAATTTCCACAACCTTGACCTATCACCACACATTGATTATACTTACACTTAAACAAAGCATGCTCTTTTTTTTTAAACAACAGCATTTGGAGTTTTCCCCTACCCAAATGCATGAAGCTCAGGTGCTTTCGTGTTACCCACTTCACAGTAAGATCATTTGTTACTGAGCATGAACAAGAGGAAAGAGGAAGGTGAGCTCATTCCCAGAGGTGTTCTTGATTTGAAAGTCTATGCCTGACGGGTCTTCAATGCTGTGAGATCCCAGAATCTGTTTGACAGTTTGCAATGTTCATTCCTGACTGCTCATAGATGGCATTATTTTCAAAGCACACTTTGAACTGCTGTGTACTTCTCCAAACATAACAAAAACAAGAAACAATGGATAAACATACCTCAACTTGGTTGACCATTCTGAAATACTTTTTTGGGTGTGCTAAAAATACTAAGATGAGCCGAAGAGTGTCTTGGCTGATCCCAAGGTAATGCCAATCAAGTACCGGGCAACCGACACTGCATTATGGGAGCACTGCATCCCTCTGCTATCTAGAGCATTCTCAAGTCAGAGATAGGGAAGGAGCCCTGGACAGCTCATCATCAGCAAAATACCATCCACATTTGTATGGGGCTTTGTGTTTCAGAAAACATTTCCACATACTTCATTTCACATAGGCACATAACAACATGTATCAGGGGTGATTATGACCCCTTCATTTACAGTTGACATACTTAATTTCCTGAATTTTATCTGACTTTTTAAACAAGGCACATTTTAAAAGTTGCAGTCAAACTCAGATATCTATACTTAAGTCTATCAAAGGTGATAACGTGGATGATGATGGTAAAAATTGTTTGTATGGATTGTATTTTCACTATGTGCTATGTAACATCTGTATTAAACTTTTAAATACGTTCACTCGTTTAATCCTCACCACTCTGTTTTATGAATGGAAAGATTTAGACTCAAGAGGTCGCGGAATTTGCCCTGAGTCACACAGTCAGAAGCCAGAAGGTAACCCCCACCAGTACAGCTGCAGAGCCCACTCTCTTTACCGTGGCCACCACATGGTCCCCCAGGTCACATTGCTGTCCTGACAATCAGATTTAACAGGGGGCCTTCAGTGCTTCAAGAATAATCATGAATGTATAAACTAAGGAGAGACAAATAACTGTATATTACTAACAAAGGTTGGAAGACTTTGTGACCAATTTTGTACCTAATAGGATAAGAAAAATTTCAGTCGTCATTACCTGCTAGAAGGTTTTCTGGCTTTAAGGATTTGGAGTTCACACACTGACTTTAATTAGCTGTATACTTGTGGTGGGCATATCACTTACTCTCCCTAAATTTCCACTTTTCCTCCATCATACAATGGAGGTACTAATGGAAAAGACCTGTAGGTAGTTTGGGCAACAGTAGGAGATCATCCATGTAAACTTAGCACAGGGCCTGGTAATGGTCAAGTGATCAGTGAATGGGAATGTCGATAATTTTTTAAAAGTTTAACAATGCATCTAAATCCATCAGTCTGAGTATATAAAGCTCTGGTTCTTTGCTCAAGGTATTTTCTCCCTCAGCCTGGAAGACCCAGTCCACCTCTGTTCCCAGCTTATAAGCATTGGTCAAAGCCCTTTCCTTTTTGCAGACCCAGATACGATCTTACCTCCTCCAAGGACAGTTTCCCGAAAGCCCAAGTTGAACCCCTTCGCTCACTCTGATATTTCCAAACACTTTTATGAACCTCTTCCAGACCTTGGCCCAGGTATGTTGTGAAAATGAAACACAAATAATAATTATTCAATTTAAAGTAACTTTCCCCCCAGTGGTTTTCATTTTGACTTCAAATGTAGCATCCTTTGAGGAACTATTACTTTATAGTCACTGCTTCCCCTACCCCTCTTCTGTTTTCTTTAGTCTTCCCTGTTCTAGGCTCCAGACCACCCACACTTGAGACTGACTTGGGTCATAAACAGAAAATGGATGTGCAGGGACCCCTGCTTCAAAACCTTGACCAACAAGCTACCATGGAATCCTGTTGCTTGTTGTCTAGAGAGGTATCAAGACTTTAAATTTAGAGGGTGACCCAATCCCCCATTTTACAGGTAGAGGGAGTGGAGGTAGAAAGAAGAGGTGACTTGCCAAGGACTGGCAACTAGCCAAGTTGGAAGCAAAGCTCAGGTCTTCAAATTCCTGGGTTTTTTGTTCTTTCCACTGCAGGTTACTATCTGAGTGCAGATCCTTGACTACCCAGACTTTTGCAGGGGCTTCTGGTATTTTTAATAGCCTACATTTCTGGCTGGATTCCTGAACCCTCTCACCAGGAACCGAAAGGCATTCTGTCGGCCCAGAGTCACAATGTGTTTTCTCTCCCTGCCTTGCGGTCTTGCCCTACCTGCCAGCTACCCTGCCTGGATCCCCACCCTGACTTTGCTTCCTACCTCACCTGACAATTCCAGCCCCACCTCTGGGTCACTGGTTTTTCAATGCTTACAAGCCTGTCTACTCCAGCCTGACTTACTGTCCAGGCCAGATACCTTCTCTAATCACCCAAAGCCTAGAGTGACAAAGTTTGCACAGAAACACGGCACAATTTGTCTTTATAGTCTTATATTAGACAACATTAGCCTAGAATCCAGAATTCTTGGACTCCCTGAGAATCTATTACACCTTAAAGCACATCTGATGCCACTGACTATAATAGTTGAGGAAAAAAAAACAAACCTGGGCATTTTGTTAAGATATGACCTTTTAAATTCTGTATTTATTAAGGGATCCTTTTTAGTGTTTTTCTCCACAGATTAAGACCCCGAAGACGTTACTGTCTCTTTGAATTTAACTTTTTTTTTTTAACCTATTTGTGCATTTATTCAATTACTAAACATATGTTAACTGTTCTGTCTCCGCCGTCCCAAATAGTGTCTGGCATACAAGAGAAGCTCAGTAAACAAGATAAGATCCTGATTCTCATAGAATTCCTATCCTAGTGACAAAGGGCCAAGTCACCAAGCAGTTACACTACAGTGTGATAAAGGCTTTGATAGGAAACATCATGATATAAAAGCATTCAGGAGGGGCATCTAACTTAGATATAAGGGGTCAAGGAAGGCTCCCTAGGAGAAAGGACTTCTATGCTAAAAGACAGTGGAAAGATAAGAGCTAAGGAAGTAAAGAAAGAGTCAAGCAGAGCAGTGTTTCCAGAGAGAGATCATATACTCAAAGGCTTGGAGGTAAGGAAGAACATGGTCCATTTGGGTACTGGAAGCATCCACACCCCTTGGTCCCTCTTCTTTGCCTCTTTCTGTGTTCTATTGCAGGTACATTTATTTAACTTATATAGATTCAACAGCATTTACTTGACCCAACAACTCAACTTCAGCCACTAAATATGTACACAGAGACAGGCATATGAAGGCACGCACACACATGCATGCACACACATGTGTACACACACACACATAAAACAGCATGGACTCTACAGCAAACACAAGAGAGAGGAGATTTGATACTCACATAATCTCAGTCCCCACATCTTTCTCACACACTGAATGTCTGCCAGATTTGTACTATTCTCTGGCATTTAATGATAGATGTATTTTTTCATATGACTACCCCCAAACATAAGCTCATTACTACACCCAGCATCTGGTGCTTAATCCAGAAAACCATGATCTGCTTTAATACTGGAGGAATAAACTGGCTGTTTCAGACTCCTGAAGAGGTGACATATAAGTTTCTAATGCGAAGGGATTTCCAAGGGGTCATTTTGAGCACATCTGCGTTTTGCATTATGGACCCTGGATCAATTTCACTTTCTACTCCAATGAAAGATTCCCTTTTAAAGACAAGAGAATCAAGGTTGCTGAGAGGAACAGTGACTTGTCAAAGCCCCGCATAAGACTAAGGCAGAACAGCCCCAGGAATCCTGTTTTTCCAGTAAACACCCCAAGAGTCATATTTCTCATCTTGATGAATTCCAGCACCAACACACAATTTCTTGGCTCCAAGTTGCATGACGGTATCACAGTTAACCTTTCAGATTCCATGTCTCTTTTTTTTTTTTTTTACTACAATATCAGTCTTTTGAAGTAGGTGACACTCATGAATGTTTATCAACTCTACAAAAAATCCTAACAAAAATGGCTGGTGGGGGCTTCCCTGGTGGCGCAGTGGTTGTGCGTCCGCCTGCCGATGCAGGGGAACCGGGTTCGCGCCCCGGTCTGGGAGGATCCCATGTGCCGCGGAGCGGCTGGGCCCGTGAGCCATGGCCGCTGAGCCTGCGTGTCCGGAGCCTATGCTCTGCAACGGGAGAGGCCACAACAGAGGGAGGCCCGCATACCACAAAAAAAAAAAAAAAAAAAAAAAATGGCTGGTGGACTTGTTACCTACAAGGATGAGCTTGCTGGTTGCTCAGAATGCAATCAATTATACTAAATGTAGCTATGTGCCATGAACAGAGTACCTTAGTCTTAGTTACTAGAATGCCTTCATCAACAAGAGATTAAAATCTAACAGGAGTTTTTCCTCTTAAAATTATACTATAATCTTTGTAAATCCATAAAACTTCTTAGGTAAATCACCAGTTCTAGCAACCTCAAGTTAGATCAGAGAAATTTGCTTTTGTTTACAGGTTTTAGTGAACAGAATTTGGAAAGTTGACTAACTAAACACAAGTGTTAATATATTCCCAACTGGATTTAGAAAATGTTATACTCCAATTATTACAAGTCACACTGAGTGTTCCTAATTTTTATTACTCTTTGTTGTTAACTCCCCATCATAGCTCTTGAAAACCACAATTTTTAGGTTTTACTGTTGAGTAACAACCTACTGCTATGTGAGTGAAAATGAGAAACACTTAGTAAAATTTAGCCTTGATTTGCAAGAGAATCTCAAGACACAAAAGTGACCTTCCTATTACTCCATTAAACCTGGCCCTCAGCTTTGTCCTGCTTCTTACGTTTGTATATATCTTGATAGGCTTTTTACTTTTGTTTCTGACAAAAAAGCAACAGGAGAGAGCTCGTGCAAGTCTTTGAAGCCTGCAAATCAATTTTGTCATCTTTTTGTTGGCTTCTTTCTGCAGAGGAAAGTTGAGGACTGAGAAGGGTATGAAAATGTGTGAGATGAGCAACTAAAAAGCATTGAATAAATACCTAGAGAATGACCAAGGAACACCATGTTGCCTAAGAGCATAGGTTTTAGAATGACACACCCCTGGGTTTGATTCCTGCTTCACTATTATTACTTATGTAACATGACATTCCTTTTTTTTTTTTTTTTTGGCTGTGCCACGTGGCCTGTAGAATATTAGTTCCCCGACCAGGGGTTGAACCTGTACCCCCTGTAGTGGAAGCGTGGAGTCTTAACCACTGGACTGCCAGGGAAGTCCCTAACATGACATTCCTGACCCTTTGGCTTAACAGCTGCAAAATAAGCATAAAAACCGTGCATACTTTATCAAGTTGTGAGAGTTGAAAGAGAGAACATAAAAATAATGCTTACGATAATAAAACACATACACTGAGCACTTACTGTGTGCTGTTTTACATAGATTATCTCATTCAGTCTGTAACAGCGAAGAACAAACCTGACTCCATATTGGATCTATTTCTTTAGCTCTAAACCTTGTGCTCTGTTGTCTGTGCTTAGTCATGCTGGCTCTGCCCCTTTGTAAAAGAATGTTGCCTATAGCCTGAAATATACATGATAACCCATTCTCTAAGGCTCTACCTCCCAGGCTTGACCTTTAAAGGTATAATACTTTTCCATTCCTGTAGAGATAAAAAGTTGCAGAAGAGAAAATAACACTTGTCTTGTTGGAGGTTTACAGGAATGCTTTGATCAGACCTACATGTACAGCTGCAAGAACAAAGTACAAAGAATTCCAGCACCAAGAAGTTTGCAACAACCAGCCACACAATCCTCCCCTTTTAGTATAAAAGAAGTCTGAATTCTAACTCAGGTAAGATGGTTCTTTGGGATGCTAGTCCACCATCTTCTCCATCTGCTGGCTCTCTGAATAAAGTCGTTATTCCTTGCCCCAACACTTTGTCTCTCCAGCCTTTCTATTTATTGGCCAGTCATGTGGTAAGCAGTATGAGTCTGAACTAGGTAACAAGTCCTTCTAACAACTATAGGAGGAATACACTATTATCCTACTTTATGGATGAGAAAACTGAGGCAGAGAGGGTTTAAGTAACTTAGCCAAAGTCAAAGAGGCTTAAATGGCAGAGCTGGGATCTACTCCCAAGCAGACTGCCTCTAGAACCACAATCCTTAACTTCCTTAACTGTAAGTACCAAACTCTTCACAGATCCCTTTCAGCTCTAAGATGCTGATTCTATGACTTCTATAACAAAGCATGCCTTTTAATATAGCCACTGACAGCTTAACTAGTTGTGGCATATAGCAGCACAAAATGTTAAAAAATACTTCTTGATGATAAATACATAGACGTATCCTTCCTTACATGAAGGCATTTATCTGTCTGAACAAAGCACTACACTCACATTGGGACCTAATGCTTATGGGTGAATTGTAATTAAATTTTTCTGCCATGCCCTGTGCCCAGCCCCCCAAACCACCAACTCCAAGGTAGAGACGGATATATTCGCATTCTGTGTGAAAGCTGAAGACTGATTTGATTTTCCTCGCCCAAAGAGTGAAAAATGATACTCCAACTTGATTAGACTCTCAGAGGACACCTATTCTCTGCACCAGGAACCTTCAGTTTCCATTTATCCGTGAGGTTTCTATCCATGTGGGCTGTGTGTCATGGGGGGTGTGTGTGTGTGTGTGTGTGTGTGTGTGTGTGTGTGTGTGTGT
>NC_041221.1:150458302-150465787 GCF_002837175.3 Physeter macrocephalus | reverse complement strand
GTGTGTGTGTGTGTGTGTGTGTGTGTGTGTGTGTGTGTGTGTGTGTGTGTGTGTGTGTGTGTGTGTGTGTGTGTGTGTGTGTGTGTGTGTGTGTTTTAACCCAGATGAGAGGAGTGTTCAAGCTAGCTTTGCTTTGCAGTGCACCGTTTTCTCACTTTATAGCCTCATGACTTTTATTTAGAGACCCTCAGAACTGCTACAAAGTTGGAGGCAATTCACCATCCTGATTACCTTGGCTTCCACCCTGGCTTCTTTTGATACCTCCAGCTCAATTCTTCCTAAGATTTTTGTGTCTGTGCCTTCTCAACTGCCATTATTTTTAGCTGATATTATGGGAGAGAAAGACAAGAGACTACTTGGAGAATTTTATTATTTACTCTCAGTTTATTCTGTACCCTATACCAATGAAACTGCACCTCAAATCCCAGTGATGCAGCTCATGCAAGACTGGAAAAGTGCACTGCTTCTTGTGGGCGGCAAAGGCCACTCCACCACAGCCCTTTTCTTTGCTGTGCCCGCACGTGCTTTCTCAAACTTTAAGATTGGAACAACAACCTCAACCTGTCTATATACAATTCCAGGCTCTGTACTATATACTTTCTTTATAGTAATTTCTTTGCTTCACACAAAACTCTTGTGAGATTACTACTACTACTGCCATTTTAAAGATGAGAAACTGAGGTTCAGAGACGTTTAGAGATATATTTAATACCACATGGCTAGAAAGTGGTCAAAATGGTATTAAACCCACATCACATCAATCTTAACTTCTACACCATATACTCTACTATTTGCTTCTCAGGTGTCAGCACTACAAAACACAAACAAAAAAATAAACCTTATCGTCTTAGAAATCACGAAGCTCCATAAAAGTTACTTCCTAAGATTTTCTTTAAACGAATGAATGAGTGTCTGAAGAGCACACGTCTCTAGCTTTTATAAACTTAGCCTGATCAACTGTAAGCTAGACAAAGAAGGTTGTGTTTATATTGTTTTAAATAACAGAAGTAAATATAAAATATAAATCATGTGCTGATCAAGTTAGGGCTCTCTAAGATTTGGTTAAGTAGGATAGCATTTTTTATATGTAGATGTGATTTGGGTAAAGTCAATGTATCAACAGAATACTAACTTCTTTACTATTGCAGCAATTCCTCTGATACCCAGAGGGAACACAGGTAAGTCCATAGGATCCTGGAAAGATGGTCTAAAGCAGATATTTGCCGTTGTGATTTCCTCTGAGAATGTAAAATTAAAGGGTTGGGTTCACGCTCCAACCACCAACAGCTGTAGGGAACACGCAAGCCCACAGATGTGGCACCTGGAATGGGCTCTAGACCTGGGTTAGACCAAACTTTGTAACTCTTGCTTTTGTTCAAACACAGGAAAACGATGTAAAACAATATTAGACGCATTAAGCCTAAAATAAGCTCTTCCAATGGACCATTTATCATTTGCACCCAGGATTTGCTTTTTTCTTTGTATCTAAGATAATGGCCTCAATTCTGAAGGAATCTACTAAATGAGAGACCGATGTCATACTGGATTGCTCTTTTCCTTCCCCCACTTCAAAACCAGCATCCTCTTCAGTATCAAATCCTGCCAACTCGAAAAAATAATTCCTCCCTACTTTGTCATCAGCCTGGTCCACATCATTATCGTCTCACACCTAGATTATTGTAATAGCCTCCTACCTCATCCCTCTTTCTCCCCTGCCATTCTGCACTGCATTCTCATCACAGCAGCCATAGCCATGCTGATAAATAAGAAAGCTGGCCATTCCTCTTTTGCTGAAGAAGTGGCTTCCTTTGTCACTCAGAATAAAAGCTCAGACCTTGCTCTGATTTACAGATACTCCATGATTTGGCTCCTGCTAACTCTCTGATCTTGTCCCTAATATTCTATCACCATACTGCCTGAGCCACACAGGACACTCCTTTCTGTTTCTTGAACATGCTATTCACATACCACCTCAGGGCCTTTGCACATGTTGGTCCCTCTGATGCAATGCTCTTTGTCCAGACATCAGCATACCTAACTCCCCCTCTTCTTGGAGGTCTTTACTCAAAGTCACCTAAATGAGGCTCCTCCTGTACTACATAAATTTCAACTCCATTCCACCACTGACCTTTTCTAACCCACATCTGGTTTTCCTCCTTAGCAATTATCCATATCTAAAATATCACGTGTGGGCTTCCCTGGTGGCACAATGGGTAAGAGTCCGCCTGCCAATGCAGGGGACATGGGTTCGAGCCCTGGTCTGGGAAGATCCCACGTGCCGTGGAGCAACTAAGCCCGTGCGCTACAACTACTGAGCCTGCGCTCTAGAGCCCACAAGCCACAACTACCGAGCCCACGTGCCACAACTACTGAAGCCCCCGCGCCTAGAGCCTGTGCTCCGCAACAAGAGAAGCCACCGCAATGAGAAGCCCTTGCACTGCAACGAAGAGTAGCCTCCGCTCGCCACAACTAGAGAAAGCTCGTGCGCAGCAATGAAGACCCAACACAGCCAAAAATAAATAAAAATAAATTAATTTAAAAAAATAAAATAAAATACCATGTGTTTCTTTTTATCTTTCTTAATGTCAGATATCACATCAAAATGCAAGCTTTATTTAGGGCACATTTTTTTTGTCTTTTGTTTTGCATCTTTAGAACCTAGAACAGTGCCTGGCACATGATAGGTACTCTTAATAATTGAATGTTAAAAGAATAACTGAATAAAATAATTAACGTACAGCTTTGTGGGCAAATAAATAAGTATATGGAATGGAAGTAGATGAAAACACTTGGCACAAAGTATGCACTTGAGGACTTAATGGATTAAAAAATGAATGAATTATAAAATGGTAGTATCTGGGATAGTGGTATTACAGGTGATTTTTATTTTATTCTTTAGGGTTATCTATATTTTATCATATTTATATATGATAAAATATAAATTATTTTTCACTTGTATAGAACTTTAATTTATAAGATTTTCCCACATACCACATCTTGTTTTATCCTCAGGGTGGTACACCAAATAGATTATATTCCCTTTTTACATGGGAAGAACTGATGCCAAGAGAAAATAAACTGATTGTCACAGAGCTCACAGCTAGCAAGTGACAAAGACTGAAAAATAAGAAGGGATTGATTCTTTTGTTTATGTGAAGTGATGGGAAAATAATAGGCACAGTCTTTTTTGAAAACAAGTAGCCTTACATGGAGCAACTAAGCCCGTGTGCCACAAATACTGAGGCTACATGCCACAACTACTGAAGCCTTCATGCCTACAAGAGAGGCCAGTGCAATGAGAAGCCCACGCAGAGCAATGAAGAGTAGCCCCCGCTCACCACAACTAGAGAGTGCCCACACGCAGCAACAAAGACCCAATGCTGACAAAAAAAAAAAAAATTAAATTAAATTAAATCTTTAAAAAAAAAAAAGAAGGAAAACAAGTAAGCTTATATTAGAATTTCTACACACTAGGAGCTCATTGATGTCCTAGTAAAAATGTTAGAGAGGTCTAGACTTGAAGCTGGGTTTATATAATGCTGGACATAAAACTGAAAGAACATTCATTAAGTTAAATTGTGGTAAAATACACTTAACATAAAATTTACCATCTTAATCTTTTTAAGTAATATATGTTCAGTAGTATTAAGTACATTCACACTGTTGTGCAGCCATCACCACTATCTACTTCCAGAGATCTTTTCACCTTGTAAAACTGAAACTCTGTACCCAATAAACAATATTTCTGCCCCCTTCCTAACTGCTGGCAACCACCATTCTACTTTCCTTCAGTTATGAATTTGACCACGCTAGGTACCTCATGTAAGCAGAACCAGATAGATCTGTCCTTGTGTGACAGGCTTATTTCACTTGGCATAATATCATCAAGGTTCATCCATGTTGCAGTATGTCAGAATCTCCTTCCTTCTTAAGGCTGAATAATATACTACTGTATGTATATAGAACTTTTTTTTATCCATTTATCTGTCAGTGGGCACTTGGGTTGCTTCCACCTTTTGGCTATTGTAAATAGTGCTACTATGAACATTGGTGTACAAATATCTGTTTGAGTCCCTGCTTTCACTCCTTTGGGGTATATGCCTAGAAGTGAAATTGTAGGATCATACAGTAATTAAAAATTAATTTTTATAACAAAGAATGAGGGTACCTAATAGACATTATTGCCAAAGAGGTGCTTAAACCTACACTTCACTGGGCTTGAACACAGGAACTCACCGATACACACTATTTCCATCCCAAAGTGCATTCAGGTTTTATTTTTAGTGACAACAGACATTCGTGTATCCCACCATCTCCTGAATGTCTGCCATGCACTCGGCTCTGGGAATTCAGTAGTGATCAAGACAGAAGGAGTCCTTGCCTTCATGGAGCTTACCGCCATTTAGAGAAGAGAGGCAGATATTATTACATAAATCATAGCAAATCATTACTTTATGACTGTGATATGTGCTGTAAGGAGAAAATACAATGCGTTGTAAAAGGCTGGTCTTTGTTTGTTGGTGGTGGGTGCAAAGAGGAGCCTTCTCCAAGAATCAGGGTAAGTTTTACAGTGTAAATGGGATTTCAGCACCCATTAAATATCAAATTTATTTTGCAGTGTAAACAATCAATGTTGAGCATCACTAGATTACTCCCTCCAACTTTTAAAACCATACTCCAAAGATTCAGAAAAACGTTGGCAATATTCAGATGCTCATCAGAAGAATTAATTAAACTAATTAACTTAAAGTTTAATTAAATAGTAGCTATTAACTTCATTATCCCCATAACACTGATTTATTTTTTAAAGTAGTGGTTTGGGTTCTACATATAATTATTTTCTTCTGTAATGTTTTATCTTCTATTGCAGTAGTTTAAAGATGGGTATACCTTATGGGAAACAGTTGGGAAAGTGAGCTTTATCTTTTTTTCTTTTTGTCATTATTTTTCAATGATTATCAGTTTCTGTTCTCATCTCATACCTGGCCAATATGTGACCAAAGTAAAACCTGGAGATTCAAAGGCCACACAGTTCCTGTAACAAAGAACAAACCTGACTCCATATTGAATCTATTCCTTTACTACTAAGCTTTGTGTTCTGTTGCCTGTGCTTAGTCCTGCTGGCTCTCCACCTTTGTAAAAGAATGTTGCCTATAGCCTGAAATATACAGGATAGCCCATTCTCAAGGCTCTGACCTTTCAAGATACAACACTTTTCCATTCATATAGAGATAAAAAAACTGCATAATAGAGAGTAACATTTGTCTTGTTGGAGGTTTATAGGAACACTGAGACCAGACCTAGGTGGACAGCTGTAAGAACAAAGGATAAAGCGTTCCAGCACCAAGAGACACGCAACAATCACAGATTATATACGCATAAATACAGGTTTGTAGAGACAGCTAGTTTTTCCACCAAAAACTTAGGTTCACCTTTCCTATCGTGGAGCTGCTATTTGGAAGCAGCTACCCAGCCAGGAATAGCACAGCCAGCTTTCTTCCACAGTCATGGTCCGGTGGCTGTATTCTCATCAGTGGAACACATGTGTAAATAATATAGGCCAGTCTCCGGCAAATTTCCCTCACAATTCTTTGTGCTCACTCGGCTCCCCTTTTGCTGGGTGGAGGCAACACCCAAGGTGATTTGGGAAGCCATTGCAATAAAAATGGTGACATTTCCTTCAGCCTGGGTCCTTAAGTAACTGTAAGGACCAGAGCACTCGCCCCACTCTGCCACTGTATTCCAGGTGAGTGAGAAACAAACAATTTTGTTATTCACTAATATGGGGTTTATCTGTTTAATATTCAAGATTTTGTCTCTCACAGCAAGGCACTGCTGTGAAGTCATGGATCTTATATCTATGATTGTATATACAGGAGAAATCAGGAATATTTTAAATCTAGATTTACACTTTTTGTTATAAAGTATTACAGTCATTTTCAGTGTTCCAAGAGAAAGCTGCTAGCCCACAATTAAAAAATAAAAGAGGAATAAATTTTTAAAGTAAAATAAATATTGTGAAAATGTAGAACAGGATTTTCCATATTAAATGATGTAGGTAGTTGAGGACACTGGTCAGATGATTGCTAAATTAGAGAAATTCTGCGTTAAACAAATAATCAGGTTTCCTTATGGTATAAGTGTGTAAGTGCTCAGAGCCTTTTATAAGCCAAAGCACTCCGTAAATCTCCAAGGAGCAAACGGAATGAGGGTGGGGTCAGTATTGTATAAGCTTTTCCCCAACTTTGAACTCAAAATCTTTATTTCCTATAGTATTTCCTGGAACAAGCCTTTTATGAAGCACACTTGGGAGAATGCTAACACAGCATGCCTTTAGTCTCAAGATGGATATTATAGAAGAGTGACCATCCTGTACTCTCTCAAAGTTTCTGAGTGACTATAATGGGGACTGGGGGACCACAGATAACATTACTAATACTTTAGAAACTGCTTAAACATGGAAAGGATATTATTGGGACAATGGATAAAGTCTGAATATGGACTGTGGGTTAGACAATAGAATTGGAGACATTTTAATAGAACTGGAACAGTTTGATTATTTTACTCTGCTTATGTAAGAGAATATCTTTTTGCTTAAGAAATACACATGGAAACATTTAAGAGGAGAGGGACATGAGTATCTTCACTTTACTCTCAAACTTTTTTTTTGAAAAGCATATAGGGGGTTGAGAGAAGCAAAGGGGGAGGGAAAGGAAGAAAGAGAGAGGAAAAAAATGGGAGGGAAGGGGGGGAACTGATAAGAAACTTTGCCTGCCACTGTGCTATAAATTTGGTATTTTACACATACATGAACACATACACATAAAGGTTTCCAAAAAAGAATGTGAAGAGTGATATCCTACAGTATGTGGGTTCAGTATTCATTTTTGGCTGTGCTTCATTTCAAACACGTCATGCATGGTTATTTAAAATTACCCTTCTCAGACATGAATGCCACCAGCAGGAAAATCTGTGAGTTTTGACTTAAAATGGCTCTTATACCGGATGTAGTCACTGTTTGTTGGGCAAAAAGAGTGTTGCTTGCTTCGTGTTATTTATTCATACAGGAGGCTTCTACTTTAAGAAACAACCCAGACTTAAAAAAAATTATTATTTTGCTTTGTTTTTAGCAAAAATCAGAAAGAGTCTCTCTCTCTTTTTCTATCTGTGAATAGGCCAACCACTGAAAAACAAAGGTCACAAACAATTTGCTAGGTTTCTGTTGCTTTAGGAGGAGAATGAAAACTCAATAGCTGCTGATTAAGAAAAGCACTCATTGGAGAGGGTGTGGAGAAAAGGGAAATCTCTTGCACTGTTGGTGGGAATGTAAATTGATACAGCCACTATGGAGAACAGTATGGAGGTTCCTTAAAAAACTAGAAATAGAGTTACCATATGATCCTGCAATCCCACTACCGGGCATATACCCTGAGAAAACCATAATTCAAAAAGACACATGTGGGCTTCCCTGGTGGCGCAGTGGTT